>NC_085087.1:7707490-7732490 GCF_963422355.1 Corticium candelabrum | reverse complement strand
CCGATGTTTTGTGACTGAAATTGCATTGAAATATTTCGCTTGCGACAGTCGTTCCATAGAGGACGTCTAGATCTAGCTGAGTGAAATATTGATCAAGGCTAGACTCATAGTACTTCACACCCTAAATTGTCTAGAGAGTGATCAGTTTGTGGCAGCTTTCGAACAAAAACACCATTTACTGGAAAGAGCGCGCAAAGTAAAGAAAACAAGTCAATTACGACAGTAGAGGGTCTAGTACTTGTACAGGGCCGACGGAGCCGCAGCGGCAGCAGCGGCCATGGCCGCCTCACTTTTTGAAAACTCGAATTCAGCCAGGGAACGATTGCCTCGTATACTTCCGGTCTAAAGGTAGAGCTGATTAAATAAAATAATAGATTTGGTCATCTACCGGATTGCGGCTCTACTAATATGGTGACCGTTTGAAGTCTCCTACGACTTCTCTGGATTCCCCGACCTCTGTGACAGCACACTGTACGCATGCTCACTACTCATAGATGTGTGCCAAACCACACCTAGCGTGCGCTAAGCCACACCCACTAACACGCGCTAGGCCGCTCTACTTTCAAGTTGCTTCCGTCGGGCCTGTTGTATGAAACTGTTTCGAACAAAACTGATTTGCTGTTCATCGAGTGCATTCAGCAACAGTCGCTCTCTAGAGGACGTCTACTATATCTAGCTGAGTGAAATATTGATCAAGGTTATCAAGGTTAGACTCATAGTACTTCACACATTAGTTATCAGTCTAGTATGTGCTCGCTCGCACAGATGGGAATGCAATGAGTACCCATTATTATTTTTATAACATGAGTAATACTAATGACTAATAATATTTAGAAATAATTAGTAAAATGATAAAAATTAAGTAAATAATCATTATTTAATATTAACAAACAATAAATTATTATGTTGATTATTGTGTGTGTGTGTGTGTGTGTGTGTGTGTGTGTGTGTGCAGTGTGCGTTGTGTGTGTGTGTGTGTGTGTGTGTGTGTGTGTGTGTGTGTGCAGTGTGTGTTGTGTGTGTGTGTGTGTGTGTGTGTGTGTGTGTGTGTGTGTGTGTGTGTGTGTGTGCAGTGTGTGTTGTGTCTGTGTGTGTGTGTGTGTGTGTGTGTGTGTGTGTGTGTGTGTGTGTGTGTGTGTGCGCGCGCGCGCGCGTGCAGTGTGTGTTGTGTGTGTGTGTGTGTGTGTGTGTGTGTGTGTGTGTGTGCGTGTGTGTGTGCAGTGTGTGTTGTGTTGTGTGTTGTGCAGTGTTCTCGCCAGTACCATCAGTACCGTCATATTGACGTTTGGGAAGGGGAAAACAGCAATTATTGACGGTTGGAAACAAAATTGGAAAGCCTTAGCATGCTTATAGTGTGGGATCACGGATCTAGCTAAAGACGTTAGTAGTCTTGATGGCGCTAAAGTTGCTACAGAACAATACATATTCTCATAATCATAGAGAGTGCATGGTCTCCTTGTTGGTATTTAGTTGAGGTGCATTCCTGTTGACCTTGCACACAAAGAAGTGCTAATGAGACTGTGGTTGCAGCAGGTGTTCTACTAATTGCTGTTTATCTTCAATCTCATGTATTGTACACCCTTTTAGGTCAGCTTGTAATATTTCAGTCAACTTGTTATTGTAATAATCTGCTGAACATTATCTGTCTGTCTGTCTATGTTATGTCTAACAAGGTTATGTTCAATGTGCTTTCAACAAGATCTGAGTGGCAATTATATTGAATAGTCTACCAATCATGCAGTAACTTAACGTCTTACATAGAGACTTCTGACGTTTTGTTAGTTAGCTAACCGCACTTCTTTTTAGAATTGTGGTTTATGTCTATCATATTTTGTCTTATCTATGGAACATACGTTAGCTACTCCTAATATACGTACATGCATCTGACTCTAATACAAGTAGGGAACAGATAAGGTAATTTTATGACGTCATAACGACAGTGGGCATTGGACTGTGTGTGCGTGCGTGCGTGTGTGTGTTTGTGTGTATGTGTGTGTGTGTGTGTGTGTGTGTGTGTGTGTGTGTGTGTGTGTGTGTGTGTGTGTTTGTGTGTGTGTGTGTGTGTGTGTGTGTGTGTGTGTGTGTGTGTGTGTGTGTGTGTGCAGTGTGTGTGCAGTGTGTGTGTGTGTGTGTGTGTGTGTGTGTGTGTGTGTGTGTGTGTGTGTGTGTGTGTGCAGTGTGTGTGTGTGTGTGTGTGTGTGTGTGTGTGTGTGTGTGTGTGTGTGTGTGTGTGTGTGTGTGTGTGTGTGTGTGTGTGTGTGTGTGTGCAGTGTGTGTGTGTGTGTGTGTGTGTGTGTGTGTGTGTGTGTGTGTGTGTGTGTGTGTGTGTGTGTGTGTGTGTGTGTGTGCAGTGTGTGTGTGTGTGTGTGTGTGCAGTGTGTGTGTGTGTGTGTGTGTGTGTGTGTGTGTGTGTGTGTGTGTGTGTGTGTGTGTGTGTGTGTGTGTGTGTGTGTGTGTGCAGTGTGTGTGTGTGTGTGTGTGCAGTGTGTGTGTGTGTGTGTGTGTGTGTGTGTGTGTGTGTGTGTGTGTGTGTGTGTGTGTGTGTGTGTGTGTGCAGTGTGTGTGTGTGTGTGTGTGTGTGTGTGTGTGTGTGTGTGTGTGTGTGTGTGTGTGTGTGTGTGTGTGTGTGTGTGTGTGTGTGTGCAGTGTGTGTGTGTGTGTGTGTGTGTGTGTGTGTGTGTGTGTGTGTGTGTGTGTGTGTGTGTGTGTGTGTGTGTGTGTGTGTGTGTGTGCAGTGTGTGTGTGTGTGTGTGTGTGCAGTGTGTGTGTGTGTGTGTGTGTGTGTGTGTGTGTGTGTGTGTGTGTGTGTGTGTGTGTGTGTGTGTGTGTGTGTGTGTGCAGTGTGTGTGTGTGTGTGTGTGTGTGTGTGTGCAGTGTGTGTGTGTGTGTGTGTTCAGTGTGTGTGTGTGTGTGTGCAGTGTGTGTGTGTGTGTGTGTGTGTGTGTGTGTGTGTGTGTGTGTGTGTGTGTGTGTGTGTGTGTGCAGTGTGTGTGTGTGTGTGTGTGTGTGTGTGTGTGTGTGTGTGTGTGTGTGTGTGTGTGTGTGTGTGTGTGTGTGTGTGTGTGTGTGTGTGTATGTGTGTTAAAGTGCACACAGTAATAAATAACTAGATAAATTAGTACATAATAATCATTTACAGTTAATTATGTAATTAATAATTATTCAGCAAAACATAATAAATTAATTTCACAACACTTTCACAAATTAAAAATATTTTATAAAGTAAATTGATAATATTAATTTAAAATTGCAACCATATAATACATTTGCAATTAATTAAATTATCAGACAACTATAAATTAATACATTTTGCAAATAAATAATTTGCAATGCGTATACATAAATTAATTCAACAAAATCAAACAGCAGTATAACTGTAACCCTAGCGCATGCGCACCTCGGGTTAATTGACTTTTTACACTAAGTGCCTTCTCTTGGGTCGTTGTCATGTACACGGGCCAATAAACACGTGCGTGGGCTTCAGCGTCAACATCCGCTATCTCCTAATTGACAGCCGCCACTGTGGTTCCCGCCACAATCGCCACTTCATCGACAGCTTCGCTTGTGTCAAAACATCACGTGACGTCGCGAAATGGCAAACATATTGATATCAATGACAGCTTGTTGTCATTTTCCAGGTCGCTCTGAGGCTTCCCGATCTCCATATCTCCGACTCGGAACGCATGGAAGACGAAGTCGTAGAGGTCGAGGTAATCAGACAGGCCGACGACTGGGGCCAGGCGTCGAACGTGAGCGCGACGACTGGCTCGAGAGCGGACGGAGGCGACTCAGCGAGCGCCCTCGGACGTGGCCCATTCTTCATTCACGGCGGCGACGACGACGATCTTGGACACGCGACGAGGGCGCCGCTGTGCGGCTGCCACTACTTCTGGAGTCTCACAATCGGCTGCCTCGCGCTGCTCACTCCGATAGTGTTTGTGTGCGCGCCTCTATCGCCGAGCTGGGAAGTGGCGACGGAGACGAAATCAGAGTGTAACAACGAGTGCGGGACGTTAATCGTCAGTTTTGGTGTTCGTCTACTCGTTTTGTTTGTCGGCGTGTGCGTCCTGTTGCTGAGAAAGCCACGCGCGACGGGCCCGTCAATACATCGGATGCGGTCACTCGCATTGCTACTCTGTGTCGTCGTCCTCGTCGCCTATTGGCTGTTCTTCGGTCTCGTGTTGGCGGGAGAGAAGGAGCCCGACTATAACGTCATACTTCGATTCGCTAACTCTCTACTCGACGCCGAGCTTTTTCTCCACTATGTCGCCGTCATCATGATCGAGATTGGGCGCTTGCGCGCGCGATACAACGTCAAGGTCACGCGCAACTCCGACGGCTGGTCGCGCTCGTACAACGTCGGCCGACAGAGCGTGCAGGAGACGGCCTACGACGTCGTCAACGCTTACTACCGCGACTTTCCCGACGCCCACGCATCGATGCTCGCCTTCGCGAGGCAGTCGTCGCCTCGCGCTTACAAAAACCACGTCTCCGGTCTCAAGTTCTACGACATCGACGTCATCGGAGAGGCGGACCCGACGTCGGTGAGCATCTCGAGTCGCTCCCGACGCCCGCCGTCGAACTCCCGACGCGGCGGAAAGAGCCGACGGGTGAATCTCGACGAGCGCGTCGCCGAGGAGTCGGAGAACGAGAAGAAAATCGAGCGACGACGCGCACGACTGATTGCCGCCGTCGACGAGAGTTTCAATCTCATCAAACCGACGAGAGCGACGGGCGGCGCGATGATGGGCGCCGACGAGGCGGCGGCGGCCATCTTTCCGAGCATGGCGCGAGCTCTACAGAAGTACTTACGCGCGACGCGGCAACAGTCGCGCCACAGTGCGGAGTCGGTCGTCAACCACTTGTCGCGCTGTCTGCGACTCGACATGAGCTCACGCGCCTTCCTCCAGCGCTACTTCGCCGTTCCGACGACATTAGAAATAGAACGCGAGCGGGACCGCGAGGCCGACGGCGACGCCACGCCCCACTCGTGGCGCCTCCTCGACCAGTCAGGCGGCAGAGCAATCTCGGGAGGTTTGGAATTCCGACTGCAAAACGTCGAGGTGAGTCTCATCGTCGAGATAAGCGACCTCCCGGAGTTACGCATCATCAAAGGCAAAGAGTACGGGAGAGGTTTCCACCTCAAGGTCAACTCGGAAACGACAGTGTAGAGAGCAGAGTGTTTTTCTTTAGTATTTTTTCGCGTTTTTTTCTTAGTATGAGACTATGTAAGAGATACAGGACGCATGAGCATAATAAGACGCCCTCTGGATTATTACAAGCTTTCTTTTAATTAAATATAAGCGTAAACAATGCCGTTGCGGCGTGTACTTGCATAGCAAACATGCCTCCATGAATGGCTGCTATTGTACGCATTCAAGTTGTGGTCTTGTCTTGTCTATGCGTCCCAGTGGTGGCTGCTCGTCGAGTTGGATAGACGTGGAGCAACCGGTAAGAGCCAGAGACACTTGCGTCCTGGGAGAGAAGGGGAAAAAACATGATAATCAGAGTCAACATGCGTGCAGTAGGCATACACGTGTGGACAAGGTAATAGATATTATTTCTGTGTCTACAGAAAAGGAGCAAAGGGCTGCCAAGAGTCTTTAACGCCCGTGTGTGTGTGTGTGTGTGTGTGTGTGTGTGTGTGTGTGTGTGTGTGTGTGTGTGTGTGTGCGCGCGCGCGCGCGCTGTGTGGTAATTTGTGTGGTAACGAGTACCATCTTACTGGAAATCGCAATACCAACCGACCTCCCACTCAGACCTCATGCGTCTGGATCCTTCACAAGGCGCTAATGTACTACACAGATCAAATTGGGACCAATTAGGATCGAGATCTACATCAGCATGCAGCCTAACGTCTGGACAAGGGCACAGTGAGACCATTCAACTTACTGCTCAGTAGACTCACAAAACGTGTTGTCTATGGAAGCACAATGTTGTGGTAGACAATGTGCTTTTAGTGTGCTGTATGTGGTTTTACAGTTGGTCTCATATTACTGGTGACCCATTAGTACATGCAGACAGTGTCAACAGCAAGTTATTCTCTACGCATCCCACCAATATGCCAGAGATGTGACTCATACTACAGTACAAACCTAATCATATGATTCTATGTCATACATTATACTTATCATTGCAGCGATCAGTACAAAAGGGTCACTAACATTAGAGGCCAAATGAGTACAGAAGCCAAATGACTAAGGATATCGAGAAGCAAATAATGGAATATCTATTAAAAGGAACTCTTAAAACAGTGCATCCATTTCGTCCATCCCTGGGTGGGAATGTTATGGAATCGACTCTGATGGACTTTCCACTGGGTGTTCTAAGAAGTCGTCGTGTACAAAACCCAACACACACACACAGACACACACGCGCGTGCGCACACACTCACACACACACACACACACACACACACACACACACACACACACACACACACACACACACATTAACAGCCATGGTCTACATGGCCATAACTAGCAGACTGCAAGTTGACCTCAAAGATCAGTGTGGAATTATTTTTGCCTACCTAAATGGACCTATACAGTCCACATAAACAGTCCAACGAATGGATGTAAAACAGGGTACTCACCGCACGCACCTCATTCAGTAATGACAAAACAAGTAAGATTGCTTTCAAACCCAACAAGCACTCGCATGTCATAAGCTAAACGACATACAATACACTCAAACTCCCCTTATCCGGGCAGCCAGGCAGCTTGGGACACGGGCACTGTTCATAAATCGAAATTGTCCAGTTCTTGGAACACTCCACCGTTCTCAAAGCACATTGTACCTTTACCTCTATACCTCGATCCATATTTCAAAGCATGCACCGCAGAATGTCATACATACAGTCATTACATATTCATTCTCTTAGAGTCTATGTCACTGGAAACGGTCGTTAAAACTAAATTTTTGGGACAAAACTAAGTGTTCAACGTTTGTTAAAGAGACTCTCTTTATAGGCCACGTGGTCCACTGTATAAACACGTAACATGATTAAGTGTCCGGTAGATGGGAGTTTGAGTGTACACAGGATAAGTCAGTGGCTTAACTGAATGCCCCAAACAAAGTAGATAAATCACTAAATCCTAACCCACATACTGTGGCCACTATGGGGTACCACAACCACAGCCCCCCTGTGACCCTCAATGCCTAACATGATCATAACACAGCATTTCTACAATACTATAAGCTTTATGCTTCCCTATACAAGACACACCAATTCCCAAACGATGGCAACACTGGGTAGTGCATACAATTAATTAAATTACTTAACACATAATACACAAACGCAGTCTCGTTGATGCTCACATGTCTGTTGCAGTGTATCACTGTATGTCTACACAATCGATGTCGTGTGATGTCAAGATGTTAGCGGTTTGATTGTTACTCACCACGTCCAAAGACTTCCGTTAGAAGAGCCATCTTCGATTTTGGACTTCTGTGCGGCATCTTCCGCTGCACCTGCTCTACTTGTGTCGAATCCTCAAATATTCCCTGAATCTGTGCAGCAGCAGTACACTCGCTCGTACACACAAACCAAAAAACATGTGACTGTTTAATTAACTGACTTGATCGCAGCCAATAAGAATGACGAATAGAAAAAATAGGACGCATTCTATGATGAGAAACATGGAGCACACGCTGTCATCATACAATACAGTATATTATGTTAAATATATTTCCAATAATTTCTGAGTGTGAAAATCACTTACATGGAGGAAGAGGAATCGACTTGCTTGTGACCGAATTGTGTAATCCAACAAGCAATAGTTAAGATAAACGCGTAAGCACAACCGACACCTATGCAAAATCGTAAGGATTAGACGACACAAGTATTAGTTACTATCGTTTTCACACACACACACACACACACACACACACACACACACACACACACACACACACACACACACACACACACGGCAAAATGACAAATGGATAAGGAGCTGCTGTCACACGGTAATGCCCCCAGCCAGATGGCTGGGTTCCTGTGCACTAAACAGGAGCTATGGGCCCCGCTAAGCAATCTCCTGGAGCCTGGCCAGGTGCTCGCAAAAGCACCGACTGCGACGCCCACTGTGGTGTGGGCACCCAAAGTCGCACCCGGAGGCCTTTGCCACCCCAGTCAAAGACCAGGTACTCATTATACTCCCGAGTCAAGAGAGGCAATTGTGTGTAAGTTTCTTGCCCAAGGAAATTATGCCATAGCTCGCCATCACTGTGACTTGAACCTGCAACCCTGCAAGGTCACGGATGTAATCACTCCGTAAGATGACTCTCTAACCAACTGAGTTATATCACATGCACACACACACGCACGCACACACACACACACACACACACACACACACACACACACACACTTCCATGTGATCAACAAGCCCCGTTACCTCTCACCTGTGTACAACAGAAACAGAAGGAAGTATTTCTGGTTGAATTCTCCAACACAATTGTTGATCCTACAGCAAAGACCAACATTGTCCCACACAGCAACACAAACATAACAAAATTTCTTGCACGACGTCGTACCATGGGCAATGATGGTCCATCTTTCTAATACATCGCCTGCACGTCCTACCCACACAACATGATATACATACATTGTCTACAATAAATTTTGCTTCAAACTACCTGCAGTGATGTGCTCTCGGAGGTCTGTATGTCTCACATTTGCTGCACAGTGTCCAACTGGTTTTGACCAGTGAGTCATCCGAACTATCATCCTAGACATTACTGAGTTTCAATAAATGACCTGCAATTTTTCTATCTGGCTGTCCTCCTGTCTGTCTGTCTATCTGTTCGTTGTGTGTGTGTGTGTGTGTGTGTGTGTGTGTGTGTGTGTGTGTGTGTGTGTGTGTGTGTGTGTGTGTGTGTGTGTGTGTGCAATGTTAACAAAAATGAATCATTGTGTAGGAGATCAAAGTGTGTCTGTACAGTATCGTATAGATGGCAAATTCTACAACATTCAGAGATTTATGGCAAAAACCAAGACATCAATTACAAAGTTTCGTGAGTTACTATATGCAGACGACCGTGCTCTTGTAGCACACTCTGCTAAAGAAATGCAACACATAGACTCCTGCTTCAACAATGCTGCTGTCAGCTTTGGCTTACAAATTAATATAAAAAAAACAGAATGTTTGTTTCAACCTGCTCCAGGAGCAGAAACAACAGCTGATGATATCTTTGTTTCTGAAGAAGCATTAAAGAAAGTATATACATTTTCTTATCTTGGCAGTGTCATCTCTGATGATTGCACCGTAAATACTGACATTGCTACATGCTTGCAAAAAGCAAACAGATTATATGGTGCATTTCAAAAGAGGCTGCAGAGTCAAAGAGGTATCAAAGTAAAAACTAAAATCAAAGTATACAAGGCAGTCATTCTTACAACTCTTACTTGTAAGAATTGTAAGGGTCACAATCATAGACGCTTTACAAGAGAAACATTAAAGAACTTGAAAAATTCCATCTTCGTTGTCTGCGTCGTATCTTGCGAATTCATTGAAGTGAAAGAGTGACAAATAGTGAGGTTCTGAAACAATCTGGTATGACAGGAATTGAATGTATGATAACAAAACAACAACTACAATGGGTCGGTCATGTAACAAGAATGAATGACAGGAGGCTATCAAAGCAAGTGTTCTATGGACAGTTGTTAACTGCTAAGAGAATAAATAGTGGCCAAAAACTTAGATATAAAGACATGTCGCGTCATCATCTGCAGAATGTGGGCATCAATCAGGACAATTGGGAGTTACTGGCGTCTGATCGTTTGGTTTGGAGGAAGAAAGTGTCATCTGGTCTGAAGAAGTTTGAGAATGAAAGAATGAAAAATTAGCAGAACAACGACACATACATCAGCAAATGGCACAAGGAGTAACTACAAGTCAATATGTATGCACCATCTGTCATTGTGATTGTCATTCTCATATTGGTCTCTATGCACATGAACAAGCACGCAAGTGGTTGAATTCTAATCAGTAGAAAAGTCATGAACTCGTACACGAGTAGCGGACAATGAATGAATTGGCTGGGAAATGGCTTGAGGCAATTTCTTGTTCGCAAAATTTTAGTCTTACAAATGCTCAGTTTTGTACTGCAGCTTATATGCGACTTGGAGTGTCCCTTCCTCAGCTGAGTAGTATCAAGAAATGTATCAACCAATGTGGTAAGGACGTTGATCAGAAAGGTTACCATCTCCTAACATGCAAGTTTGGTAGTGGCCCCATTCGTCATCACGATCACTTTCTGGATAGCTACTACGACATGCTGCGATCTGTAGATTTCTGTTGTAAGAAAGAGATCACGGCTCAATTCGAAGGCAAGCAACGCCCTGATATTGCAGTTTACAACTACCATGATGGCAAGTTGTTGCTCGACATCACCGTAACCCACCCATGGTCAAAGACTAACTTATCAGGTAGCAGTGAAAGAGCTGGATTTGCTGCAACTGCTAAGGAGAAAGAGAAGAACACAAAATACCTGACCAAGGCGTCTAACCTTGGACACCTTTTCCGACCTATTGCTATCGAGGTCTACAGAAGATGGGGGGAAGGAGCTGAAGAGACACTAAAAGAACCTTCATTGTTGGCACCATCTGTCTCAAACGTTTCTTCCAGCCACTTTAAGAGGGATTGGTCCATCCGGTTAGCTGTCTGTCTCCAGAAAGAAAATGCACAGATGATACACAACAAGATCCTCAGCATTGTGGGCAAAACATCAATTTGGCCAGGAAACTGATAGCCTGCCAGCTGGAGGGTTTTTTGGTTTTAGCTAAATCGTAGTAGGGGCTCTTGGCCCTGGTTATTTTATTTTAGAAATTTATCTGTTGTGATGGTAATATCTCTCAAATATATATGAATGAATGAATGAATGAATGAATGAATGAATGTGTGTGTGTGTGTGTGTGTGTGTGTGTGTGTGTGTGTGTGTGTGTGTGTGTGTGTGTGTGTGTGTGTGTGTGTGTCATATGTGTGTGTGTGTGTGTGTGTGTGTGTGTGTGTGTGTGTGTGTGTGTGTGTGTGTGTGTGTGTGTGTGTGTCTGATCCAGAGATTTCCGGACTAAGTTCCAAAAATTACATGGAATATTCGTAGGCTCCTCATCATTTCAAATTTCACATATTTCACATGATTAAACCCCATCCCTGTACACAGTCACACGTGTACATCATGATTTTATCATGTTCATTTCCTTTCATTTCCTCATGGCTTCGTCTTCTCTGCCAAGTCCCATGTGTTTGGGGCATTTCCAAACCACTCTTCTAAACGGTGTTTACTCACTCTCCTCCAAAGCCATCATGGCCCATGACGTTTCTAGAATCATCATGTCTTATATCGACTGTGCAATGCATCCGACAACAAGCCAAAGATATTCCTTTTGTACAGGAAGTATGTAGCACACTTTAGACATCGACAAATTCGTTCTGTTGACTTCTACTACGGGCATGCCTTGTTTTTAGAAAAGTCTGACTGTGTTCCGGAACGTCAGGAATGTAGCCTAAATCTGCCCCTAGTGTGTGAGTATGTTCATCTCTCTGTCCGTTTGTTTATATCCATGTGTACCTCACTATACTGCTGCCTGTCCAGCAAGAAACCAATCCATTTCAAGGCACGTGACACAATGTCACCCCAAGAGCAACACACGCGCGCGCGAGCACGCACACACACAGACACACACACAGACAGACAGACACACAGACAGACAGACACACAGACAGACAGACAGACACAGAAATACACACGCACGCATGCACGCACACACACACACACACACACACACACACACACACACACACACACACACACACACACACACACACACTCCTCACCTTCGATTGACCGCCCAAGCGGACTTCCGAAAAGTCGAGTTTCGTCGAAGCCAAAGGAACTTGACCTACAAATCAACGAGATTGCAAATGAATTGCCATAGTAAAGACACACAAATATCGATTTGCCCACCTGGATCGCCCAATACGGCTCTTACATGAGATATAATAATAAGCACTACGATTATATTAAACACGAGAGAATGTACAGTCGACCAAGAACTACAAAACGACAGAATCAATGAATGAAACGCTCAGTACGTCACCATCCCCTACCCCTGCCCACGTGCTTACTCACCTACCCACCCAACGTCAAAGCTAACGTACACACGTAGTTCTACTTTAGAAACGATTGCGAATATGAAAGCATCGACTTAGCTGCTAGAACGTCACTGTGACGTAATATTAGAACGTACCTGGTCTCGTAGGAAGGAACTAAAACTTTTACAACCACAAAATCGGCATACAAAACGAGAAGAAACGTTACAACTACACAAGCAACGCCACATGGATCGTTCCGAAAAACAAAACCCATCGACGTTCGCGCTGTCAATCGAAGAAACAGAAAATATTAACACGCATGCGTTGAACTGATCACGTGACACAAAGCCAAATTTGCCCAAAATGTTATAATAAAATTATTCGCAGATGTTTAAGTCTAAAATGTAATTTTGCTAATTTTTTTCTTAAACATTTTCTATTTTTAAAAATAGAAAGGACTACAAAATGCCCGAATAAAATGTTGCACGCATGCGTCAAAATTAAATTAGTTTAAAATGGTACAATAAAATTTAAACTAATTACTTTAAATTTTATTAAATTTAGTAAACATACAAATTTAATTTAAGATATTAATAATTAATTAATTTATTAGATTTGACCATAAGCATTAAGCACAGGTCACGAGACTGCGAAGTGCCCGTATGTTAATCTCCACGGCGACGGCCGATTGTGTCTTAGTACCCGATCTCAGTCCGCAAGATCTCCTGCTCCTCATCAACAATGGTAAGCATCAATACGTTCTATCTACATGTCGATAAGCAATCGATTCACGACTGTCTATGTCGCCTAGCCTCAGAGTACGAACGGATCAGTGAATTCCGTCTCTTCTGGCGCTTCTGGATCCTCCAGACGCTCTCGACGCTACCACACAGTCAACCAATCATCGGGCGCTGACGAATTACTATTCGGAGAACCGGCTAGGACGCAGCAAATGAGCGGCAACAGGCAAAAACCGCCTTCACCGCCGACGAAAAGTAAACAGTGGAGAATACCGGTTTGTCGCCGTCCTGACGGGCTTTCTGTATTTTCGTTTCGTGTAGAGAGTAGGAGGTCGCGTGCTGGAGGTGATCCGGAGGTTGTGCGAGTGGTGACGAAGGATTTGATCCGAACTATCAAGTGGGCGTGGCGTTGATGTGTTGATGCGTTGGATTTTTGTTGATTGTGACCCGTTTGGTGGACGTTTTAGGGTTCCTGTGCAGGAGGATCCGTCGGGACATTCGGTGATTATTC
Source organism: Corticium candelabrum (assembly GCF_963422355.1). Classification (NCBI taxonomy): domain Eukaryota; kingdom Metazoa; phylum Porifera; class Homoscleromorpha; order Homosclerophorida; family Plakinidae; genus Corticium; species Corticium candelabrum. Next base: position 7,719,138 of record NC_085087.1, on the reverse strand, counting down.
ATGGTGGAGAGTATACTCGTATTAAGGTGATTTAGAAGTTCAAGTATTAATTGACTGAGTCTTTTGTTGGAAACTTGTTTTCTGGAACAACTGTTTGTTTGTCTGTCTGTCTGTCTGTCTGTCTGCTTGTCTGTCTGTCGACCTGTCTGTCTTGTTGTGTCTGTGTGTCTGCATTGTTGTCTGTCTGTCTGTTTGCCTGTCTGACTGTATGTTTGTCTGTCTGTCTGTCTGGTTGTCTGTCTGTCTGTCTGTCTGCCTGTTTGTCTGTCTGTCTGTCTGCCTGTTTTGTCTGTCTGTCTCTGTCTCCCTATCTGACTGTATGTTTGTCTGTCTGCCTGTCTGTCTGTCTGTCTGGTTAGATGCCATTCCTACTTCTGATAGGCACGCACTTAAAACAAACGACTTTTCTATAGCGTCCTATTTGAGGTTGGGATTGGCTTTACCGTTTACCAAGTGGGTGAAAGTGTGTGACTGTGGACAACAACTGGATCAACAAGGATACCACCTACTAACATGTAAATATGGAGGAGGTCCTGTCTGGACCCACAATACTATCTTGAAGGGTTGGAGTGAATGTTTGAGTGATTTGCACATTCCCCATCAAACCGAACCCCGGCATCGTTTTGTTAGTAGCGAAAACCGTCCTGATATGACACTCTTTGATTCTGAAACAGGACAGAATCTTGACGTGGATGTTTCATTAGCACACCCATGGAGTAAGGATGCTCTCAACCACGCACACAGAGAAGAAGGGTATGCTGCAAAAGTAAGAGAGGAGAAGAAACTAAAGAAATACTCAGGAGAGGTCCTGCATGGTGGTTTATCATCCAAGTGTGTTCCACTAGTCTTTGAACATTTTGGTTTGTGGGGCTCGCACGCACACAAGTTTTTGTCTCATATATCTAGGCAAAGCTACAATACCACTCATGCACATCCTTTTAACAGCGCTCAACGTTTTAAGGCATTCTGGAGAAAGCAATTTTCCATCATTCTTCAGAGATGCAACGCCAGAGTGATTTCGAGGAAGCTGTCGAGATTTTCATGCAGTACAAACGACAGTGACATAATGTTTGACTGCAATGTTGTAGGCCAAGTCCATTAATGTGTTATAATTTGCTTAGTTATGAAGGACTGGTAGATATTTGAAAGTTTCCTGTACATACGTAGAGTTTTGATGATAATAAATGAATCTGTCTGTCTGTCTGTCTGTCTGCCTGTTTGTCTGTCTGTCTGCCTGTTTGTCTTTCTGTCTGCCTGTTTTGTCTGTCTGTCTCTGTCTCCCTATCTGACTGTATGTTTGTCTGTCTGCCTGTCTGTCTGTCTGTCTGTCTGTCTGTCTGCCTGTTTGTCTGTCTGTCTGCCTGTTTGTCTTTCTGTCTGCCTGTTTTGTCTGTCTGTCTCTGTCTCCCTATCTGACTGTATGTTTGTCTGCCTGTCTGCCTGTTTGTCTGTCTGTCTGTCTGTCTGTCTGTCTGTCTGTCTGTTTGTCTGTCTGTCTGTACAGTTGTCTGTCTGTCGGTTTTTATAGTTGTCTATCTCGAGCTGTCTGGCTGGTTGTCTGTCTGTCTGTTTGTCCGTCTGTTTGTCTGCCTGTTTGTCTGTTTGTCTGCCTGTTTTATCTGTCTGTCTCTGTCTGCCTGTATGTTTGTCTGCCTGTCTGTCTGGTTGTCTGTCTGTCTGCCTGATTGTAAGTCTGTCTGTACAGTTGTCTGTCTGTCTGTCGGTTTTATAGTTGTCTGTCTCGAGCTGTGGGGCTGGTTGTCTGTCTGTCTGTTTGTCCGTCTGTCTGTCTGCCTGTTTGTCTGTCTGTCTGTCTCTGTCTGCCTGTCTGACTGTATGTTTGTCTGCCTGTCTGTCTGGTTGTTCGTCTGTCTGCCTGTTTGTCTGTCTGTCTCTACAGTTGTCTGTCTGTCTGTTGGTTTTTATAGTTGTCTGTCTCGAGCTGTCTGGCTGGTTGTCTGTCTGTCTGCCTGTTTGTCTGTCTTGTCTGTCTGTACAGTTGTCTGTCTCTGTTGTCTGTTTGTCTGTCTGTATAGTTGTCTCTCTTGAGCTGTCTGTCTGTTTCTGTTTGTCTGTCTGTCTGTATAGTTGTCTGTCTCTGTCTGTCTGTCTGTATAGTTGTCTGTCTCTGTCTGTCTGTCTGTATAGTTGTCTGTCTCTGTCTGTCTGTTTGTCTGGTTGTCTGTCTGTCTGCATGCATGTTGTCTGTCTGCCTATCTATCTGTCTGCTTGTCTGCCTGTCTGCATGCATGAATGGTTGTCTGTGTGTCTGTCTGTCTGTCTGTCTGCTTGTCTGTCTCTCCATCTGTCTTTCTGCTGTGTGTACTTAATGCATCTCACGTATATACACAATTCTTGCAGGCTGCCTCTCGTGTATTATCTCAAGATGAACGTGAAGCAATGCGTGAAGAAGCTAAACAACTCAAACTACAGCAACAAGAAGCTTGCGTCGAACGCAAGAAGGCAATGGAGCAACTAGAGATGACAAGAAATCGCGATGCTCGTCCTTCAGACCTGGAACAAGAAGCCGTTGAGCAGTCACAGTACTTGTTGAGTAAAGCAAGGGAGCAGATGGAGGAACAAGAAGACGAGATTAAGAAACTCAACGAAGTGAGTGTGTGATGGTGTAGCAGCAGCTAGAACTTGTGCGTGTTGCAGTGAAGTAACGGTAGATGGTGTGGTGAAGTTGTGAAAATACTATCTCCATGTGTCTGTCTGTCTGTCTGTATGTCTGTCTGTCAATCACATATATTTGAACTTCTATCTGTATGTCTGTCTGTCTGTCTATCTGTCTGTCTGTCGGTCTGTCTGTCTGTCTGTCTGTCTGTCTGTCTGTCTGTATGTATGTCTGTCAATGGTATTATATTTTCATAAATTAGAACTATTACAGGCTAAATCAAACTAAGCAAAGCACGATACACTACATTACAATGACAACTAAAAAAAAACTAAACAGTGTCTGTCTGTCTTCTGGATAACGTGGATGGACATCACAACGTGCACGGCCACCATAGAAGACGCCTAGCGCTGACGCGAGGTAAAGATGCGTACAATCCATGATGACGATGCTCAAACAAAGGAAATGTTGGCGCAAAGACACGAAGAGGGAACTACCAAACAATGACTTGTAGACAGCAGACTGTGCAGATGGAAAGGTGAGCAAACAAACGATCAAACACGAAAGGGGGCCCCAATGGCCAACAGAGTCATAAACGGCGTTAGCGGCTGAAGCCGCGAACGATGACTTGGACGACAACTTGAAAACTCTTCTCCTTGATCCTTGAGACGAACAGACTAGAAATGTGTAGTTCGCCACTCTCTATCCGGGATCTGTCTGCCTGTCTGCATGTCTGTCTGTCTGTTTGCATGTCTGTTTCTCTCTGTGTGTGTTTGTCTGTTTGCTTATCTGTCCGTTTTTATCAATATCTGTTATGTACAGTTTTGTGTGTACTGTACCTCTTGTGATGTTGCCTGTTGTGTATGATGCAGCTAATTCTGAATGCCAAGTGTCATACCATCAGAGATGCACAGCTGGAAGAGAAACGGACAGTCGTTAAAGAGATGAAAGAAGAAGACGTAAGGCTCAAACAATGCTTATAATCGCTTGGTGTGTGTGTGTGTGTGTGTGTGTGTGTGTGTGTGTGTGTGTGCACGCACGTGTGTGTGCCTGTGTGTGCCTGTGTGTGTGTGTGTGTGTGTGTGTGTATGTGTGTGTGCATGTGTGCCTGTGTGTGTGTGTGTGTGTGTGTGTGTGTGTGTGTGTGTGTGTGTGTGTGTGTGTGTTTGTGTGCATGTGTATGCATAAGCACAGGTGTTGCTTTTCATCTCTTCGTTTGCAGTCACTACGTTTCTTTTGTACAGCAACGGCTTGATGCAATGATGGAGGAAGAGCGTCAAGCAGCTCTAAAGGCGTATGAAGAAAGAGGTCAGCCACTTCCACTTGTCACACACTAAATCACATTGCACACACCATTGTCTATATCTTACAGAACAAAGACGACGTGAAGAGCGGCTGAGGCAAGTTGATTCTACTTCATATCATTTAATTGATATCAATAATTTTTTAATGTTAATTGAGATGTTGTATTTTGAGGGAATTAATTTATGCATAACATTAGCAATTTGGTTATTTCATTTGTTGTTGTTTTATGTAAACGTGTGTTGGTATTAGGGGTGCTTTGACTCTACATGACCAAATTGAGGGTCGTGAACAGCAGCGTGTGTTGGATGAGGAGAAACGCGACCAGGAGCAGCGAGCTATGCTGCAGTACTTGGAAAGATTGAAGTTGGAAGATATGGAGAGTTTAGAAAAGAAGAGGAAGACACAGCTTGCGTTGATGGAGGATGTCGCAAAGGTAGGAATATCAGAACATTGACCGTTGATATAAACTGAGAAATAGACGAGTGATGGTAGGATAGTGTGTTGAGATGTAGGTGGAGACATTAGTATATCATGACAGTGATGGATGTGTGCACGTATGAGTTAGTAGATAAATGATTAGAGAGACTTATTGACAAACACATGGGCAGACATATGGAGATAGATTGACAGACAAATTGGGAGACAGACAGACAGAGGGACGACACAGAGACAGATACAAACAGACAGAGACAGATACAACAGACAGAGACAACTAGACGACAAGACAGATGAAATTTGAAATCAGTTTTGTTCTATGGGCAAACCCACTTTCTTCTCAACCAGGCAAATGAAGAAATCCAACGACTGAAACAACTGGAAACCGAACAAGAAAAACTTGCAGAGAAGAAGGTGGTTGAATATCTCAAAGCAAAAGAGGAACGAGAGTTGGCATATCAGAACGAACTGGAGAGGCAGCGCATTGAGAAGGAGAAGGAAATTGCACGTTTGAGGGCTTTGCAGGAACGTGCACAGGACAAGCAAGCAGAAAAGGATGCTCTGAGAGCCAAGAGACATCAAGAGGCATACGAAAGAGAGTGGAGACAGAAGGAGAAAGATGCAACCCTGATGAAGTAATAACAGTTTTTGATCAATTTTGTATTTTCTGTTTGTCTGTCTGTCTGTCCGGCCGTCTGTTTGTCTGTCTGTTTGTCTGTCTATCTGTCTGTCTGTCGTTATATATTTTTGAGCACAAGATTATATTACATTTCAGCAAAATCTGTCTGTCTGTCTGTCTGTCTGTCTGTCTGTCTGTCTGTCTTTGTCTGTCTTCTTACCTCTCTGCTTGTAAGTCCAATTGATTACAAGCTTAGGTTATGATCAACTATGCCAATATGGTTCTCCTCATTCAGATGTCAGACTGAGCAGATGCTCAAGCAAGCTAGAGAACACCAAGTTCTAAACAAAGAACACTTTCTAGCAGTGCAGGTGAGAACTACATCAAAGTCTCATTCTTTCCAATGTATGTCCCAGCTTATCTTCCACTCTTCAGGCACAACAAGACCGAGCAGAGTTTGAACGCGTTCTAAGGTATGTAGCTACCTAGACACACATGAAGTCATCTCAAGTGTTGATTTTGTTATGTAATTTCTAGAGCTCAAGAGGCTGCTGTAAAGAGGGATGAACGGAGTCAACGAGTGTCTCACGAGAAGCGAACCAAGCATGCTTCTGAAGTTCGACGCCAGATAAGGGAGAAGGAGAAGGACAGAATGACAGACAGAAAGTCATTCTTTGAGGAGGGCATCAAGCTGGATCAGGAGGCGAAAGAGAGGAAAGAAAAACTGAATGAGATCAAGATGAGAAAGCTTCAAGAATTGAGGTAAGTTTGAGCGTGTAGGTATAGACCTATCAATGGGTGACAAAAGGAGATGAGATGATCAATCAAATAGGCAGGCAGAAGCCATCGAATTGATAGGGAGTTTGATGAATGGGTTGACTGCCAGACACAGTGAGGACAGACAGATGGTGATAGCTTAGTAGCTAGTAGTAAGGTGATGGGACTGGTGGGAGGGCTAGTTGATGGCCAGGTGGTTGTTCAAATTTTTAATTGGGCATGCAATGGGTATAAGCATATACCGGTAGGCAAGTAAAATAGAGAGGGACAGACAGATGGATGTAAGGAGGGGAAAGCAATTGATGATTGATTGACAGACAGAGAGACTCTAAAATCCTATGGACAAAGTTGGCAGTTGAACATGTCGATAGTGGACAGACCAGCAGACATGCAGACAGACAGACAAACGGACAGACAAGCAGACAGACTGACAGACAGACCGACAGGCACAGACAGACAGAGCAACTGGTGACTCAAGCGGATATCATCAGATTACATGCAAAACAGAGGGTGGTCCTGTGTGGTCACATGACTCGATCATGTCTGTGTGGTCAGAGTGTCTAAACGATCTCAAAATTCAACGCAAAAAGAGCCAAAAGATAGATATGCTACATCTGACAGCCGCCCAGACATTGTTGTTTTTGATACTGGTATTGGTTCCAACGTAGATTTAGATATAGAACTTGCTCATCCGTGGAGTTCGGACATATTTCCAACGTCAGCCACTATGGAGGGAGCAGCCACTGTTAGAAGGGAAGACAGGAAGTTGGCTCTCTATGAGAAAGAAAAACATCCTGGTGGATTGTCTGTGAGAGTGGTTCCACTAGTCTTGGAACATTTTGGAAGATGGGGCAAGAAGGCAGAGACCTATTTAGATGACTTGTCAAAACGGTCAAAGGATGACTTTGGAAAATCAAACAGGGCAAAGTTAGTTTAAAAGACTATTTGCGTCAAAGAATTGCCATTCAATTGCAACATTGCAATGCCAATGTACTTCTGAAGAAAATCAGTACTGCCTATTAATTCGGGACAGGCCAAGTGCCCAGACTCGTAGATGTTCTATAGAAAAGGGATCACATGATCCCTTTTAACCAATTAGTAGTTAAATATATATTGTATTTAGTTGTTAGTTGTTTTCTCTTGCTTTTATTGTCATAGGACAAACGTAGTTAGCCATTTGCTATTGTATCCTAATTCAAATATGAAAAATATATGTATTGACAGACAGACAGACAGACAGACAGACAGACAGACAGACAGACAGACAGACAGACGGCAGCAGACACAACAGCATTTGTACCATGCCTTCATCATCTCTTGTTTGTCATTTAGAGATGCTGGCGTACCGGAGAAATACTGCGCCGAAGTGAGTCGACGAATTCACGCACCTCCCGCCACATTTACAATGTCCTAGCCCTCGCAAGCAACCTCTACGTTGCACATCAACGAACACACAGTATATCAACAGATCTAGACAATATCGACCTAGTGTTGTACACACTTAACTATATAGAGTCTAGACACTTTGTTGTCGTACAGTTAGTCGAATAGATATCATCTTATTCTATATACAACGTCAAAAATGAGCGTTTACAACTAATGATTCTTAGCTATTGTTTGAGGTCACGTGAGTTCAGACATTCCGAGACAACAACAATGGCGTCCAGTTTCTTTGTCCTTCTCGCCTGTCTGCTCTGCGTGCACGCAAGACCGAGTATGTTACAATCACTTTGCAATATCCAGATAAATGGATGCTTGCATATCTGTGTATTCAGATGGCTTTTTGGTTGAGAATTTGGTGGCTGATCCGACAAGTTGTGTGAAAGATTCGGACTGTGAACACTATGGGCTATGTGTGAATCGGCAGTGTTTGTGTGACAGACCGTGTCCGATGATTGTCCTCCCTATTTGCGGCAGCGACGGGCGCACCTACCAAAACGAATGCCTAATGAAGGTGGCGTCTTGCAAAGAGAAGAAAACCATATTCGTATTTGGCCAAGGCGCTTGTGGTGAGTACTAACCTAGGAATGATGATGCCTTCGTAAAATTAGGAGTAGCACATATGGCACATGCCAAAAATTCGTAAACAAACAAGTAACAAAGACTTGGAGGTTAGTCTTGCGTGTTCAAGTTTGCCAATATTGCAATCAAGATGAAAGGGTTGTTCTCGTGGTTGGAACAAAACGTAGTGTTTGCCCACAGGAGGTGTTGGCTTCTCCGAGTATGCATACATGCATGCAGTCTGAGGGTGGGATCTAGGCTGTGCGTAATTTTCAATCCACACGTTCAATGCAACAAACGGGTTGGTCTATCTAAAGAGTGTCGTCTCCGCAAAGGTTGCACTTTGGCTACTGCATGTAGTCCCTGAAGACGCATGCCCATATATTGTCCCACTCCTGTCATCATGTAACATGCGACGTGCTCTTGTAGACTATACGACTGATTGTATTGCCATATGCGATCACAATTCACACAAGTGTTATAATATATAGTATTGCCATATACGATCACTACTCACACAAGTGTTATAATCTAATTACATCCTATTGCATAGATGTATTGAAGAATATATAACTGCATGCAAATGGCCAAAAATGTTTTAACTGTCGAGCAGGTGGACAGACGGACAGTTAGTTGTATACGTCGATATCGGGCAGCTCTTGCTTAACTCTTACAAAACACCTCGTTTTACGTCTATTTTCGTTTAGAATCATGTGAGGACGACTCCGATTGTTCAGACTACGGTCTCTGCAATCAGCAATATCACTTGTGCTTCTGCGTCCGACCCTGCCCTGCGCCCAATCCGGACAACAGCAGCACCGTGTGCGGCAGCGACGGCAACACTTACGGCGACTTGTGCGACATGCAAGTCGAGGCTTGCATGCGCCATAAAATGATCACAGTCATTCACGCAGGACCCTGCGGTCAGTCGATCAAAACAGCTCGAGTTTGTGTAAACACAAGACAGTAGCAGCTAGTGGCGTCGCTCCATGGGCCTCCAAAAAACTGGGGTGGCAGCCATGGGCGTACCTGTATGGTCAGACGAGAGGAGGTTTGCTCTGTTTGAGACATATAACATTTGTTGGGAACTCTATTAAGGCTCGTAGGCTATCATGCTACTCACTACATGTGGTAGTATAATTTCCCATAAACGACAGCAAACAGCAGCTAATGTCAGAATAAAAATCCCGGAAGTTTCAATAGTTTCTGGCAACACGCGGCTTCCCTCGTTTCCAGACTCTCCCACCTTTGTCTTGTTCGTTACCCCCTATATACACGCAAAGCCCGAAACAAGCTAAACAGAAGCCTAATTCACATAGAACGCGTCCAAATTAGTGGCCACTGTATAGGTCACGTGCACCCAATGACCAAGAGACAACAGAGCTGTGAGAGGGCCCCCGCCAGGTACGCGCTTGGCAGCGGCTATGTAGGACTAACTTACAAGTTCTGGTCAGTGGCGTAAATGTGCTTGAGGGTGGTTCACAAATCGCAAACAAAATTATTGTTTCCTAGACATTTTGTGACTGAGCCGTTTACTTCTTGCACGGATAATGATGACAACCAGTTTTTCTGATGATAGTACTAGCACGTAGAATCTATAACCATGTGTTGCAAATATTGACGGACGAGGGTCGACCAGCAAAAAACTTTAGACTGAAAAGTAACTTCTTCAATCATAGGGACGGACAAAAATGATTAACTGTCGAGCAGGTGGATAGGGCAGTTGTATGTGAAATTGGACAGCTTTCCAATAATTCTTTAATTAATACTCATCGTTTTTACGTCTATTTTTTTATCTAGAATCGTGCAAGGACGACTCCGATTGTTCCGACTACGGTCTCTGCAATCAACAATATCACTTGTGCATGTGCGCCAGAAGCTGCCCTCAGGGCTACACGGTGTGTGGCAGCGACGGCAGCACTTACGACAACCCGTGCGAGATGCAAGTTGAAGCCTGCATGCGCCGTGAAATGATCACAGTCATCCATGCAGGACCGTGCAGTAAGTAGATCGAAACAGCTCGAGTCTGTGTGAACACTAGGACAAGCAATGGCGTCGCTTGGCTATCGGCCTCCGAAACTGGGAAGGAAGCAGCTCTACAGGATTAAACCTGCAAGTTCTGGTCAGTGGCGTCTAAATGGGCTTCTCCAGGGTGTCACAAATGGCAAGCAAAAATATTGTGTTTTTCTAAACATTTCCTGACTGAGACGATTCGCTTCTTGCACGGATGACGACCAGTTTTTCTGATGATATTAGACTAGCACTTAGAATCTACAACTGCATGTAGCAAATATGGACGGACGAGGGTCTATCCGCAAGAAACTTTAGACTAAAAAATTCCTCAATCATAGGGGAGTAAGGTTTCGAGGTTCAGGGGTGAGAAGGTTTTCTTCAACCATAGGGGCGGGAATTATTAAGGTTTCAAGGCTAAGGGTGGGAAGATTTCGAGGTTCAGGGGGAGAACTACATCTACAACTACATAACTACATAGTAACATAACTACATCTGCTTAGTGCATTTAGGGGTAATGCAGTAAGGCGGGAAAATAATTTTGAGAGTCTTGGGCAGTTGGGCTTTTGACCTCCTTGGCCCCCATCCATCCATGCACGGCCCGATTCATACGCCTATGTCAAGTTCAGTGTTCAGTTCTGTTGAATTGTTTGCCGTATACCAAAAGAGATTGCTCTAAATGCTTTGAGAAGTTGTGAACGGAGATCGCATGCAACCTACGAGCAGAATAGCCACGCCATGGCTCGCCAAGCTATCCCATGGCCCACTCGAACCCCTTAGAGCGGCGCCACTGCAGCAGTTCAGCGTGCAATTGCTGTTGTTGATAGTAAACTGCAATAAGACCTCTGACTGTTCCGACTATGGCGACTGTGACTTGAAGACTCATCGATGCTGGTGCATTCGACCTTGCCCGCCGGCAAACAACAGTACTCGAATCTGTGGCAGCGATGGAAAAACGTACCCTAACACGTGCCAGATGGAAATCACTTCATGCCAACAGCACCGTCTCGTCACGGTTGCTCACCAAGGACCCTGCCACATAAACAGACAAACAACAGAAAATCTCTGACGTCATAATGTTAGCGTCAAACTCATTTTCGAGTTGAGTAGAATTAGAACTAAGACTTTCGTGTTTTGGTTGTGATGCGTATATAAGTGGCAATTGCAAGCTAAGTTAGTATTATTGTAATTTTGATCTGTTGACTGCATGTTGCTAGGTTTGATCTGTAGTTTGCTAGTTTGATCTGTACTGTAGTTTCTCAATGTGTGGGTTAATTCCTCAAAGAGCCTCACATGCTGTATATTTTTATGGATAGACGCTGATTTTTAGTGGTACTTAACTATCTAAAACAAAAAACAAGACATATATGACGTCATAATTTGGGTCAAACTCATTCTAGTCAAATTCTGTTTAACGATATCACTAAGTTCTAAGTGTTTTTGTACACTGTTAATGCCTTTCTACGTCTAGAAAGCTTATTTTCTATTAAATTAATCGACTGTCCCTGCTCTAATCCACACAAGGTCTTGGTCCCTAAGGGAGCCTCACATGCATATGCTACATATTTTCACGACCTAAATATTCTAGCCTAAATAATAAGTATGCGAGCAGTTAAATCAGACCATAAATACCGTGAAAGCGCTCGAATCTTCAGCGTCACATGATTCGCCATAACTCATGCTATCTCACGTGATCAACTATAGTTGAGCAGCTCAAGAGATTGCATAACAAAGCGGCTTCGTCATCATGAAAGTCATTATTCTTTTCAGCTTCGTCTCTCTGATTGCAGCAAGACCCAAAATTCAAGGTATTAGCAGCTAGACAACGAGGCCACGCCTCCAGTCTCCACCTTCGCACATAAATTGACTCGTTTGCTGCCTTTT
>NC_085087.1:7642490-7702490 GCF_963422355.1 Corticium candelabrum | reverse complement strand
CAAAAATCAAACAAAAATATAGACGTATCAATATATAACATGTTTATAGTTTAACGTCTAGATAGAATAAAAATTATAAGACAAAAATCACAAAAAAGGTACTAACTACAAAAATTGACATTCAGTATTGATTTTAGGAAGGATTCAACGTTAGAAGTTACCACTCATATTATGGATCAAGTGGCGCACGAGCACGTCTAGGATTTATTGCTAACGAACAAAACGAATGTTTGTCTCCAGACTCTTTCGTTGGTTTTGGAACATCGCGCACGCATGGTAAGTCGGCCGGAAATAGTGCTGGAAACTACGCGTGCTGCAGTCCAGACAATGGCGCTGCAAACATTAAAGCAGTTGGCTACATCATGGCACGTTGAGATAATAGAGTTTGTGAACTGCTGTCTATAGCGACTAGCTGCTAGCAACAATAGCGTACATTTCACATTTCGTACGTTTTCTCTAGATGACACGTTGTTTACCCATTCATTTATTAGTGAAACGGATGCCTCATGCAATATTGTTCTAGCTATAGGTAGTACGTAGCAGGCAGAAAGCAAATTTTGCTTTCAGTGACGAAATGAAAGTAACAGGTATGCTCTAGTTCACGTGACGTCAATGTTATTTGCCTGCAGACGATACTGCGTGCTAATAGACTGATATAGCTAGATATGGAAGTTAGAAGTAAACGACACAGTGATACACAGAATCAGCCAGCTTTGAAGTTAGAGCTATTATGTACGTGTGTATACATCCTGTTTAATTAAAGACTGCATGCTTGCTATCTAGACATCAAATAGCTATACACTAAAGGGGTTGTCTCCGTGCAATTTCTTCTAGGCAAAGTGATCTGCTAAGCTAATAGAGCGTGATTGGAAATTAGATTGTAATACTCTAGTGGCAGGCAATATAATAAAATACGTTAGTAAAAACAAACTAAAAATAAATAGATAAATAAATTTATAAATAAATGAATACATTTGTAAACAAATAGTTTAGACTGTCAACTGTACAACTACAAGTACATTGATCAATATTTGCATTTAGTTACTTATATACAACAGTAAACTAACTTGTATAACGAATTATAGAGCAATTAGAAAGTATAGTACGTGACACTCAACAGCACATGCATACAACAACAGCAACCCTAACCCATAACCCTAAAACCCGGTAGCTATGCACTTGCTTACGCAATACTTTCAGATTTCAAAATATTGCTGCACAGCAATAACGTCATGTAGTAAAAGGGTCAACTACACTATCCATCCCAATCCACCTGAGCCACCTCTGCCTTCTGGATTGCAACTTCTGTATTTAGCTGAATCGCCTCGTGCACCTCCACTCACAAGAATGTTACTTTGTGAGTAGACGTTGTTGTGCCTATCATGACTGCTCCTCCACCTCCACCACCACCACCACCTCCCATTGGCTGCGACACAGCAGGTAACCGTCTTCTCCAGACATTCCACGAGCATCTATTTGTTCTTCTACACTAACTCTGCTTTGAGAAAATATAAAAATTATTCCTCCACTTTCTCCACCTTTGCTTCCATCACGGCCATAGTTGTTATGCGATCCTGCTGCTCCACCAGAGCCACCAAATTCTACCAATGAAAAGTCTTTGTTACCCATTATCGTTGGAGCTCCTGCTGCTGCATGGTCACATCATCCTCGTTGTGGAGCAGAACCAACAGTGCGATGGGCTTCTCCATAACCACCTCCTTGACCATTTCCACTTCCTCCTCCAGATCCAATAGCTGCTGACTGCCGAACTACAGCATAACTAACTTTGCTTGACTCTTCCACATAACCTGGGACATAGTCTCTATTGGATACAAATCGAGGAGAGTCTCTAAAACCCTTTCTTCTTACAGAAATAGTGCCTGTCTCATCAACAGAAACACTTTCATTTGCATAGATTCGAGAGTACGTGATTACGAGGGGGTATCTAGATCTGTAAGAACAACGCTTTGTCTCTCCTGTACCCATGTCTAGTACTTTCTGCAAGTGACACGCCTTATTTTCGCCTAAATGCTGGTAACAAAGAATACCGACAAAAACTCTAGAGTTGTTGTGTTTAGTCATTAATTTTGTTAGCATTGTTGTCGTGTTGCCTAGATGACGATTTTTTCGCTGCTCTGTAGAGTCTCCCTCACCATTTTCCACAATTAACCTGTATAAATTAATGTTCGTTCTACGATACCAGCTGCTATCTGAATTTTGTAGTAGCTGCACGCGTGCCTGCTGCCAATTGAGCAGTATAAAGCGAGACGTACACAACCACTACTGCTCGTATTTTTAGATATCAAGTTCCATAGCATATCTAACGGACTCTCCGTTCCGTACGTCACACTTTCCAACGGCTTGTTTGAAAAACATTTTAGTTTCCTGATATAAATTTGTTTATATTAACAAATTTAGTTAAAGTATCTTCTCAGAAGGTGGCGTGGATGCGTCATGTCTCGTTTACGCAGTAAACTCGTCTGTGTTGACTTGTTTACATTACAACTGATTGAAAGCGTGTTGTCTAGCCAACAGGCGACTAAGGGAGCCACTGAAACCTGCCAGGCATGTGGAAGATGTGCCTAGGGACGTGACGGTCGCGACGGTAGAGACGGAGCAAGTGGACCACAAGGTCTACCTGAAGCCAGGCAGACAAAGAAAGACGGGAAAATCGGGTCCTCGAGGTCCTCCAGGTCAAGCAGAAAACACTCAGCATGCGGATCGACATTTAAGGCCTGTCCACACTGGCAACTGGATCGCGATCCGATCGCGATCCAACCGCAACGCTGTCCACACTTGCAACTCGATCGCGATCGGATCGCGATCCATCCGATCCACATCGCGAGGTGGATTCGATCGCGATCCGATCGCGATCGGTTGAATCCAATTAGAAATAGTGGGCGTTACCTTCACGTACGCTACGCGTGTAGTCGGAACATCCAGCACTCCTCACTCGTCTTTGTTCTCGCTCACCTTACGTCGCTGTATCAACGCTTTCTACAAGCAAAGAAACCACACATACACATCGGTCATCAGTCACGTGATAGCGAAATGAGGCGGAGCTAGCGTTTTCAAAGTGCAGTGTGGACGCTCGCTATCCCGATCGGATCGCGATCGGATCGCGATCGGCAGGATCGCGATCGAATCGCGATCCGATCGCGATCCATTCTGGTCTAGTGTGGACAGGCCTTTAGTGGCAGCATTGTCAAGAATCGAGAAACTTGAAACCGAAATACAGAAGGGCGATGAGAAGAAAACGTTTGGGTCTGGTAAGGATGGTGATCTGAATATCAAGAGAGATAATACACACATTGTAGAGTGTTTCTATGTCACTCAGTCAACGATCAGAGCAGGAAGTCGAGTCGTCAATGTCAGCAGTTGTTCATCGTTGTCTCCAGGAGATGAAATAATGTTTCATCAAACGCAGCATCCAGTGCATCCTGGAGTCTATAAATTCTCTTACGTTTTGTCTTGTGCGTTAAACACTCCAAGACTGCGCGATCCCTTGCAGAACTTTCATGAATCGGCTGTTTCTATCTAGAGTGGCTCAAACCCAAAAGTTGTGCAGCTTTCTGTTGTACCTCATTACACTAACATAACAGTAACTGGTGGTCTCAAAACTAGTGCCTGGGATAGTCGTTGTGGTTGGATTTTGGTTTTCCGGGCAAATGGAAGTGTTTCTGTTGCTGAAACCGGCACCAATTCTGTTTTTTCTAATTTTTGGGTTTTAGAGGCTCTCCTCGATTTGTATCCAATAAAGACTATGTCTCTGGTTATGTGGGTAAATCAAGAAAAGTTGGTTACTCTGCAGTTCGGCAGTCAGCAGCTATTGGATCTGGAGGAGGAAGTGGAAATGGTCAAGGAGGTGGTTATGGGGGAGCACATCGCACTGTGGGTTCTGCTCCACAACGAGGAGGATGTAACAATGCAGCAGCAGGAGCTCCAATAACGGGTGACAATGATTTTTTATTGGTGGAATTTGGTGGCTCTGGTGGAGCAGCGGGATCGCATAAAAAACCGTGGCTGTGATGGAAGCAAAAGTGGAAGAATAATTTTTATATTTTCTCAAAGAAGAGTTAGTGTGCAAGAACAAATAGATGCTCGTGGAATGTCTGGAGAAGACGGTTCACCTGCTAATGATGTGTCGCAACCAATGGGAGGTGGTGGTGGTGGATCTGGAGGAGCAGTTAGGATAGTCATAACAACGTCTAATCACAAAAGTAACATTCTTTAAGTGGTGGTGCAAGAGGTGATTCAGCTAAACACAGTCGTTGCAATCCAGAGTAGCTGACACTTTTACTACATGGCATTATTGCTGGGCAGCGATATTTCGACTCTGAAAGTGTTGCGTACGCAAGTGCATAGATTAGGGTTAGGGTTAAGGTTGCTGTTGCTGTATGCATGTGCTGTTGAGTGTCACATATTATACTTTCTAATTGCTCTGTAATTCGTTATACAAGTTAGTTCACTGTTGTATGAGTAATTAAATGCAATTTGGGGACATCGGTTTCTTCATTAAGTAAATATGATCAATGTACTTGTAGTTTTACAGTTGACAGTCTAAAATATTTGTTTGCAAATGTATTATTTATTTATAAATTTATTAATCTATCTAATTTTTGTTTGTTTTTACTAACGTACTTTATTACATTGCCTGCCACTGAAGTATTACGATCTAATTATAATTTCTAATCACGCTCTATTAGCTTAGCAGATCACTTTGCCTCGAAGAAATTGCATGGAGACAACCCCGTTAGTCAATAGCTATTTGATGTCTTGATAGCAAGCATGCAGTCTTGAAACAGGGTGTATAAACACGTACATAATATTTCTAATTTCAAAGCTGGCTGATTCTGTGTGTATCACGGTGTCGTTTACTCTAAATTCCATCTCTACTTATGTCAAGCAGGTATAGCGCATGCACTTCTCTATTCCGTGTTTGCACTCGTACGTACAGTACGTACTACTGTAACCTAAATCAATTTTTGCATAACTCTACCGTTTGTAAATGTAATGAATGTCTAGCAGTGCCGCTGTTTGGTGTACAGTACAGTACCTCTAGCGCGATACCCATGCACAATCGGAATTTATTTATAGTGACACAATAATTATATTGTGACGCTACAATGACTCTAACCCTAGGCTACAAATAATAGACTTTTCGTGCACGCTTTTCTTGAAATACATCAAAGCAAATATATAAAATGCAAGTTGCACTAAAGTTCTTTCAATCGTAGGCGCTAAAGGTTCGGCAGGAAAAGTTGGTCCAAAAGGCGCCATTGGAGTTGGTGGCAAAGATGTTAAAGGTGAACCCGGGGGTAGAGGTGTAACTGGACCGAGAGGACCACCGGGAGTTCTACCCTTAGATGTCTGCTCTAGAAGCAAAGAAGGTAAAACGTATCCCGATTACACGCAGAGTTGCATAAATGAAAGCAGTAGAAAACTAGCCTACTTTACTGCATAATTGATCAGGTTTGATGAAATACAACCAGCAACTGAAAGAAATTGAGTACTGTAACGGCACCGAGTGGTTACTCGTATTCTCACAACCACATCATGGCAGCTCTCCTCTGTTTCCTACGTCCTCATGTACGGAAATAGCACTCAAGTACAAATCATCTTCTTACAATGGACAACATTGAATTAAACCATCCTGTATTGACGCTCCATTACTGGTTAAGAATGATTTACCAATTACGCATTCGGTTAGTTAGGTTTAAATAATTATTTTTCTACAACAGGTTTTCTGTGATGCGAGTGAAGGTTGGACTTTGATCATGAAGATAGATGGAAATCAGCAAACATTTACCTATGTCAGCGCGTTGTGGTCTAACAAGGAAACATTTCAACCAAATAACTTGGATTTGGATGAGAAAGAAACGAAACTGGCTTCGTATTGGACACTGCCATTTACTGAACTTCGTCTGGGAATGAAAGTAAGTGGAACGATCAGATGGATCACCTTCAGCTATTCCGCATCATCTCTCTGACAGAAAATACAGGAGCACGAGTATTGGTAAGAGTAAGTGGAGAAGTCTACTGCCAAGGTCATCTCTGCAAAAATATTGCAACAGGGTGAGCGTTGCCAACTGTTGAGACCGTCATAATCATTAAACTTAAAAATAAACGCAAGCGTGTATACTCACCGTGACAAGTCTGCTGTATTTCTTGCTCGCAAACAATTTTTAGCGTCTGCATGTCAGATAGTTCTACACAGGAGTCGGAAACTCATCGAGAATGATCGGGCCCAACGTGCGCTAAATGGCATCACCAATGACTTTAACCTAATAATCAATGTGTGTATACCGTAGATCTATAGGCTGATTGTATATAAACAACATATAATACTTACTTGAGTAACCACAATAGCGTTAATTATACAGGAAGTTTGCGGCAAACAGCAGCTAGCTGTAGTTCATTTATAGAGCTGATACGCACCGCAAATAAACTCCGGTGCCTAATTACGAAAAGTGGAACAAATTAGTCCTACCATCTCACGAGAAAAGGAAACTAGATATCTATTACCAGAGGGGAATACCCTACTTTTAATTGTGCAAGTCAAACCTTTTTAACTATAGATTGCGTAGCAAGCCAGTAAGATACTGCTACATAGAGAAATTCTGTTCCCTAGATGTTCAAACGGCACCGTACGATCTCTACGCTGCAGAGAGTGATGAGAAATTGGCTAGAAATACGTAGAAACATGTCTAAACATGTCTTAAAGTTGATTTTAGCACTACACGTCGAGATTCTATGCTCAAAATCTTTACAAAGTGTTTAAATTTGCTCGGAAAATGACAATCTAGCGTGTTTCGGGCATCCGAAACTAGAGGACGTAACCTCATGCACTCAACTCTGACGACTACCACGGGTACGCACGAAACACGACGACGCTGCCCATACGATTGTTTGGAAAATGAGATGTTAGGCTACTGCAACAAATAGATTCGGTTACACGAGAGACCATCCGAAACTAGAGGTCTGGATCTAGAGGTAAGGCGTGGAAGACGTTTAGTCGAGTCTCATTCTCGCTAGAATGAGTCAAATCCATTGATTGTCACGGATAGAGATCAGTTACCTAACGTCTCTACGTTGCCCTATATTTGATACCTAGACAATTGCGTTGGACCAAGATGTCGGGTCCGAATCTAGCCGTTATCCGAAACTAGATACGGTACTCTACATCTGCCTACATCCTGTCAGGATGTAGGCTGAAAGGAGGCAGACGCAGAGCCGTATACACGGCTCTGGGCAGACGTACGGCTTCTTTGTTACTTTTGCTGGATATGAGCAAACAGGAAAGACTAGAGGTCAACACTGCATTTACACGTAATAAGCCAAACACGTGTGTATGCCATGCTAGACAGTAAGAAGATCCATTGAAATCGCTAAGTCTTCCATCCTGATCTGTAACATGCATAGTGCAGATGATATTGAACTGTTGCTCTCAACTGCGTAGGCAGTCAACAGTGACTAGACCTTCCTACTCAGTCACAGACACAGCCATATATGGGACTCACGTATCTTATGGCCATGCCTACCTCTAGATAACCATGCTAACCGTCCTTTACTTTGTACACTACCGTACCCCGTTTCCTGCAATACTCTATATGATGTAATGTTCCGCTACCTTTTGACCAATATATAACAACTGACTTAGACGGTCAGCAGGCAGTGTTACACTTCAAGTTGTAAGACGTTTTAGCACTATCTGTATGACGATGCGACTCCAAGGACTCGTCAAGCTGTTGCTGATAATCACTGCTGCAGCAGTGTCACACTCAGAGGAGATGGTAACAACTACAGCAATTTCCTTAAATGTAACTGTCATCAGTTATCTTGTCTCGTTGTAGAAAGGAAATGGCTGCAGCTCCGGTATGGTTAATTGTTTATACCTAAAGTATAGTCTGAATCACACCAAAGCAAATCAATAACTCTTTTTTTGTCTACAGTAGTAGTATCAAGCATTCAAGGTTTACCTGGGATTAAAGGAGACAAGGGAGACCAAGGTACTACAAATGGTTAAGTTGACTACGTATAGACAATCGATTAAAAATGCGTGCGTGTGTGTGTGTGTATGTGTGTGTGTGTGTGTGTGTGTGTGTGTGTGTGTGTGTGTGTGTGTGTGTGTGTGTGTGTGTGTGTGTGTGTGTGTGTGTGTGTGTGTGTGTGTGTGTGTGTGTGTGTGTGTGATTACAACATACTTGCATGCAGGTGCTGTGTAAGCAATGGATCCTATAAGCACGTTGCAGGTTATCTCTCAATTAAACTTTAATCTGAGACAACAATCACCAAGTTCATACTGATGAGCAGTTGAAAGCTACAAATAAATAGACTGCTCGTGCACGCACTTTGCTTTTCTTGAAATACATAAAGGCAAGTTACGCTAGATTGCAAGGATTTCTTTCAATTGTAGGCGACAAAGGTTCCGCAGGAAAAGTTGGTCCAAAAGGTGCCACAGGAGTCGGTTCCAAAGGCGTCAAAGGCGAGCCCGGGGTTAAAGGACCGATGGGACCACCGGGAGTTTTTCGCACAGATGATTGCTCATTTAGCAATAAAGGTAAAACGCATCTCGATTACAAAGTTACATAAATAATGATAAACAATATAAATAACTAGAGTTCGTCAATGTATAATTTGATCAGGTATGATGAAATACAACATTCAACAGAAAGAAGTTGAGTATTGTAACGGCACCAAATGGTTACAGCTACAACCTAGCAGCCTGTCTCTGCTTCCTGCGTCATCATGTAAGGAAATAGCACTCAAGTATAAATCATCTTCTTACAATGGACAATATTGGATTAAACCATCGTCTAGTGACCCTCCATTTCAGGTTGAGAATAATTTACCAATTACGCTTTCAGTCAGTTAGGTTACATTTTTTCTACAACAGGTTTTCTGTGATGCGAGTGAAGGTTGGACGTTGATCATGAAAATAGATGGAAATCAGCAAACGTTTGACTACAACAGCGACTTGTGGTTGAACAAGAAAACATTTCAACCAAATAACTTGGATTTGGATGAGAAAGAAACGAAACTGGCTTCGTATTGGACACTACCATTCACTGAACTTCGTCTGGGAATGAAAGTAGATGGAACGACCAGATGGATCACATTCAGCTATACCGCATCGTCTCTCTACAGTCTTATTGCTGATGGACAATACAGGAGCACGAGTATTGGTAAGAGTAAATGGAGAAGTTTACTGCCAAGGTCATCTCTGCAAAGAAATTGCAACAAGGTGAGCGACCGTCAAACACGCATGGCATCGTTAAGCAAAAATGGAGGCTTAGATATTTATCACACTACCATGCACTTGATGTCATGCATATAAACTAAAAATTCACTTGTGTTTGCTGTACTGTCTTTCGCTTGCAAATTTTACCGTCAGTATCAAGTAGAATTTTGATACGTTTTCAATATTATATATAATATTAAAGATATATTAAATATTGTCTACAAAATTTAAAATATTTTTAATATTAATAAGCAGGCAAAAATCAAACAAAAATATAGACGTATCAATATATAACATGTTTATAGTTTAACGTCTAGATAGAATAAAAATTATAAGACAAAAATCACAAAAAAGGTACTAACTACAAAAATTGACATTCAGTATTGATTTTAGGAAGGATTCAACGTTAGAAGTTACCACTCATATTATGGATCAAGTGGCGCACGAGCACGTCTAGGATTTATTGCTAACGAACAAAACGAATGTTTGTCTCCAGACTCTTTCGTTGGTTTTGGAACATCGCGCACGCATGGTAAGTCGGCCGGAAATAGTGCTGGAAACTACGCGTGCTGCAGTCCAGACAATGGCGCTGCAAACATTAAAGCAGTTGGCTACATCATGGCACGTTGAGATAATAGAGTTTGTGAACTGCTGTCTATAGCGACTAGCTGCTAGCAACAATAGCGTACATTTCACATTTCGTACGTTTTCTCTAGATGACACGTTGTTTACCCATTCATTTATTAGTGAAACGGATGCCTCATGCAATATTGTTCTAGCTATAGGTAGTACGTAGCAGGCAGAAAGCAAATTTTGCTTTCAGTGACGAAATGAAAGTAACAGGTATGCTCTAGTTCACGTGACGTCAATGTTATTTGCCTGCAGACGATACTGCGTGCTAATAGACTGATATAGCTAGATATGGAAGTTAGAAGTAAACGACACAGTGATACACAGAATCAGCCAGCTTTGAAGTTAGAGCTATTATGTACGTGTGTATACATCCTGTTTAATTAAAGACTGCATGCTTGCTATCTAGACATCAAATAGCTATACACTAAAGGGGTTGTCTCCGTGCAATTTCTTCTAGGCAAAGTGATCTGCTAAGCTAATAGAGCGTGATTGGAAATTAGATTGTAATACTCTAGTGGCAGGCAATATAATAAAATACGTTAGTAAAAACAAACTAAAAATAAATAGATAAATAAATTTATAAATAAATGAATACATTTGTAAACAAATAGTTTAGACTGTCAACTGTACAACTACAAGTACATTGATCAATATTTGCATTTAGTTACTTATATACAACAGTAAACTAACTTGTATAACGAATTATAGAGCAATTAGAAAGTATAGTACGTGACACTCAACAGCACATGCATACAACAACAGCAACCCTAACCCATAACCCTAAAACCCGGTAGCTATGCACTTGCTTACGCAATACTTTCAGATTTCAAAATATTGCTGCACAGCAATAACGTCATGTAGTAAAAGGGTCAACTACACTATCCATCCCAATCCACCTGAGCCACCTCTGCCTTCTGGATTGCAACTTCTGTATTTAGCTGAATCGCCTCGTGCACCTCCACTCACAAGAATGTTACTTTGTGAGTAGACGTTGTTGTGCCTATCATGACTGCTCCTCCACCTCCACCACCACCACCACCTCCCATTGGCTGCGACACAGCAGGTAACCGTCTTCTCCAGACATTCCACGAGCATCTATTTGTTCTTCTACACTAACTCTGCTTTGAGAAAATATAAAAATTATTCCTCCACTTTCTCCACCTTTGCTTCCATCACGGCCATAGTTGTTATGCGATCCTGCTGCTCCACCAGAGCCACCAAATTCTACCAATGAAAAGTCTTTGTTACCCATTATCGTTGGAGCTCCTGCTGCTGCATGGTCACATCATCCTCGTTGTGGAGCAGAACCAACAGTGCGATGGGCTTCTCCATAACCACCTCCTTGACCATTTCCACTTCCTCCTCCAGATCCAATAGCTGCTGACTGCCGAACTACAGCATAACTAACTTTGCTTGACTCTTCCACATAACCTGGGACATAGTCTCTATTGGATACAAATCGAGGAGAGTCTCTAAAACCCTTTCTTCTTACAGAAATAGTGCCTGTCTCATCAACAGAAACACTTTCATTTGCATAGATTCGAGAGTACGTGATTACGAGGGGGTATCTAGATCTGTAAGAACAACGCTTTGTCTCTCCTGTACCCATGTCTAGTACTTCCTGCAAGTGACACGCCTTATTTTCGCCTAAATGCTGGTAACAAAGAACACCGACAAAAACTCTAGAGTTGTTGTGTTTAGTCATTAATTTTGTTAGCATTGTTGTCGTGTCTTAGCATAGATGACGATCTTTTCGCTGCTCTGTAGAGTCTTCCTCACCATTTTCCACAGTTAACCTGTTTAAATTAATGTTCGTTCTACGATACCAGCTGCTAGCTGAATTTTGTAGTAGCTGCACGCGTGCCTGCTGCCAATTGAGCAGTATAAAGCGAGACGTACACAACCACTGCTGCTCGTATTTTTAGATATCAAGTTCCACAGCATATCTAACGGACTCTCCGTTCCGTACGTCACACTTTCCAACGGCTTGTTTGAAAAACATTTTAGTTTCCTGATATAAATTTGTTTATATTACAAATTTAGTTAAAGTATCTTCTGGTGGCGTGGATGCGTCAGGTCTCGTTTACGCAGTAAACTCGTCTGTGTTGACTTCTTTACATTACAACTGATTGAAAGCGTGTTGTCTAGCCAACAGGCCACTAAGGGAGCCACTGAAACCTGCCAGGCATGTGGAAGATGTGCCTAGGGACGTGACGATCGCGACGGTAGAGACGGAGCAAGTGGACCACAAGGTCTACCTGAAGCCAGGCAGACAAAGAAAGACGGGAAAATCGGGTCCTCGAGGTCCTCCAGGTCAAGCAGAAAACACTCAGCATGTGGATCTACATTTAGTGGCAGCATTGTCAAGAATCGAGAAACTTGAAACCGAAATACAGAAGGGCGATGAGAAGAAAACGTTTGGGTCTGGTAAGGATGGTGCTCTGAATATCAAGAGAGATAATACACACATTGTAGAGTGTTTCTATGTCACTCAGTCAACAATCACAGCAGGAAGTCGAGTCGTCAACGTCAGCAGTTGTTCATCGTTGTCTCCAGGAGATGAAATAATGTTTCATCAAACGCAGCATCCAGTGCATCCTGGAGTCTATGAATTCTCTTACGTTTTGTCTTGTGCGTTAAACACTCCAAGACTGCGCGATCCCTTGCAGAACTTTCATGAATCGGCTGTTTCTATCTAGAGTGGCTTAAACCCAAAAGTTGTGCAGTTTTCTGTTGTACCTCATTACACTAACGTAACAGTAACTGGTGGTCTCAAAACTAGTGCCTGGGATAGTCGTTGTGGTTGGAATTTGGTTTTCCGGGCAAATGGAAGTGTTTCTGTTGCTGAAACAGGCACCAATTCTGTTTTTTCTAATTTTTGGGTTTTAGAGGCTCTCCTCGATTTGTATCCAATAAAGGCTATGTCTCTGGTTATGTGGGTAAATCAAGAAAAGTTGGTTACGCTGCAGTTCGTCAGTCAGCAGCTATTGGATCTGGAGGAGGAAGTGGAAATGGTCAAGGAGGTGGTTATGGGGGAGCACATCGCACTGTTGGTTCTGCTCCACAACGAGGAGGATGTAACAATGCAGCAGGAGCTCCAATAACGGGTGACAATGATTTTTTATTGGTGGAATTTGGTGGCTCTGGTGGAGCAGCGGGATCGCATAAAAAACCGTGGCTGTGATGGAAGCAAAAGTGGAAGAATAATTTTTATATTTTCTCAAAGCAGAGTTAGTGTGCAAGAACAAATAGATGCTCGTGGAATGTCTGGAGAAGACGGTTTACCTGCTAATGATGTGTCGCAACCAATGGGAGGTGGTGGTGGTGGATCTGGAGGAGCAGTTAGGATAGTCACAACAACGTCTAATCACAAAAGTAACATTCTTTAAGTGGTGGTGCAGGAGGTGATTCAGCTAAACACAGTCGTTGCAATCCAGAGTAGCTGACACTTTTACTACATGGCATTATTGCTGGGCAGCGATATTTCGACTCTGAAAGTGTTGCGTACGCAAGTGCATAGGTTAGGGTTATGGGTTAGGGTTGCTGTTGCTGTATGCATGTGCTGTTGAGTGTCACATATTATACTTTCTAATTGCTCTTTAATTCGTTATACAAGTTAGTTCACTGTTGTATGAGTAATTAAATGCAATTTGGGGACATCGGTTTCTTCATTAAGTAAATATGATCAATGTACTTGTAGTTTTACAGTTGACAGTCTAAATTATTTGTTTGCAAATGTATTATTTATTTATAAATTTATTAATCTATCTATTTTTTGTTTGTTTTTACTAACGTATTTTATTACATTGCCTGCCACTAAAGTATTACGATCTAATTATAATTTCTAATCACGCTCTATTAGCTTAGCAGATCACTTGGCCTCGAAGAAATTGCATGGAGACAACCCCGTTAGTCTATAGCTATTTGATGTCTTGATAGCAAGCATGCAGTCTTGAAACAGGGTGTATACACACGTACATAATAGTTCTAATTTCAAAGCTGGCTGATTCTGTGTGTATCACGGTGTCGTTTACTCTAAATTCCATCTCTACTTATGTCAAGCAGGTATAGCGCATGCACTTCTCTATTCCGTGTTTGCACTCGTACGTACAGTATGTACTATTGTAACCCGAATCAATTTTTGCATAACTCTACCGTTTGTAAATGTAATGAATGTCTAGCAGTGCCGCTGTTTGCTGTAGAGTACAGTACCTCTAGCGCGATACCCATGCACAATCGGAATCTATTTATAGTGACACAATAATTATATTTTGACGCTACAATGACTCTAACCCTGAGATACAAATAATAGACTTCTCGTGCACGCTTTTCTTGAAATACATCAAAGCAAATATATAAAATGCAAGTTGCACTAAAGTTCTTTCAATTGTAGGCGATAAAGGTTCGGCAGGAAAAGTTGGTCCAAAAGGCGCCATCGGAGTTGGTGCCAAAGGCGTCAAAGGCGACCCCGGGGTAGAGATGTAACTGGACCGAGAGGACCACCGGGAGTTCTTTCCTTTGATGTTTGAGATCAGTTACCTAACGTCTCTACGTTGCCCTATATTTGATACCTAGACAATTGCGTTGGACCAAGATGTCGCGTCCGAATCTAGCCGTTATCCGAAACTAGATACGGTACTCTACATCTGCCTACATCCTGTCAGGATGTAGGCGGAAAGGAGGCAGACGCAGAGCCGTATACGACGCAGAGCCGTATACACGGCTCTGGGCAGACGTACGGCTTCTTTGTTACTTTTGCTGGATATGAGCAAACAGGAAAGACTAGAGGTCAACACTGCATTTACACGTAATAAGCCAAACACGTGTGTATGCCATGCTAGACAGTAAGAAGATCCATTGAAATCGCTAAGTCTTCCATCCTGATCTGTAACATGCATAGTGCAGATGATATTGAACTGTTGCTCTCAACTGCGTAGGCAGTCAACAGTGACTAGACCTTCCTACTCAATCACAGACTCAGCCATATATGGGACTCACGTATCTTATGGCCATGCCTACCTCTAGATAACCATGCTAACCGTCCTTTACTTTGTACACTACCGTACCCCGTTTCCTGCAATACACTATATGATGTAATGTTCCGCTACCTTTTGACCAATATATAACAACCGACTTAGACGGTCAGCAGGCAGTGTTACACTTCAAGTTGTAAGACTTTTTAGCACTATCTGTATGACGATGCGACTCCAAGGACTCGTCAAGCTGTTGCTGATAATCACTGCTGCAGCAGTGTCACACTCAGAGGAGATGGTAACAACTACAGCAATTTCCTTAAATGTAACTGTCATCAGTTATCTTGTCTCGTTGTAGAAAGGAAATGGCTGCAGCTCCGGTATGGTTAATTGTTTATACCTAAAGTATAGTCTGAATCACACCAAAGCAAATCAATAACTCTTTTTTTGTCTACAGTAGTAGTATCAAGCATTCAAGGTTTACCTGGGATTAAAGGATACAAGGGAGACCAAGGTACTACAAATGGTTAAGTTGACTACGTATAGACAATCGATTAAAAATGCGTGTGTGTGTGTGTGTGTGTGTGTGTGTGTGTGTGTGTGTGTGTGTGTGTGTGTGTGTGTGTGTGTGTGTGTGTGTGTGTGTGTGTGTGTGTGTGTGTGTGTGTGTGTGATTACAACACACTTGCATGCAGGTACTGTGTAAGCAATGGATCCTATAAGCACGTTGCAGGTTATCTCTCAATTAAACATAATCTGAGACAACAATCACCAAGTTCATACTGATGAGCAGTTGAAAGCTACAAATAAATAGACTGCTCGTGCACGCACTTTGCTTTTCTTGAAATACATAAAGGCAAGTTACGCTAGATTGCAATGATTTCTTTCAATTGTAGGCGACAAAGGTTCCGCAGGAAAAGTTGGTCCAAAAGGTGCCACAGGAGTCGGTTCCAAAGGCGTCAAAGGCGAGCCCGGGGTTAAAGGACCGATGGGACCACCGGGAGTTTTTCGTACAGATGATTGCTCATTTAGCAATAAAGGTAAAACGCATCTCGATTACAAAGTTACATAAATAATGATAAACAATATAAATAACTAGAGTTCGTCAATGTATAATTTGATCAGGTATGATGAAATACAACATTCAACAGAAAGAAGTTGAGTATTGTAACGGCACCAAATGGTTACAGCTACAACCTAGCAGCATGTCTCTGCTTCCTGCGTCATCATGTAAGGAAATAGCACTCAAGTATAAATCATCTTCTTACAATGGACAATATTGGATTAAACCATCGTCTAGTGACCCTCCATTTCAGGTTGAGAATAATTTACCAATTACGCTTTCAGTCAGTTAGGTTACATTTTTTCTACAACAGGTTTTCTGTGATGCGAGTGAAGGTTGGACATTGATCATGAAGATAGATGGTAATCAACAAACGTTTGACTACCACAGCGACTTGTGGTCGAATAAGGAAACATTTCAACCAAACAACTTGGATTTGGATGACAAAGAAACGAAACTGGCTTCGTATTGGACACTACCATTTACTGAACTTCGTCTGGGAATGAAAATAGATGGAACAACCAGATGGATCACCTTCAGCTATACCGCATCATCTCTCTACAGTCTTATTGTTGATGGACAGTACAGGGGAACGAGTATTGGTAAGAGTAAATGGAGAAGTCTAGTGCCAAGGTCATCTCTACAGAGAAATTGCAACAAGGTGAGCATTGCCAACAGTCGAGCCCGTCGTAATCATCAACATGAATGGAAGCGTATACCATGCACGCTCTCTTGTGTCTGACATCATGTATACTATTACTCACGTCTGCTGTATTTCTTGCTCGCAAACAATTTTAAGTGCCAGCAAGTCAGATAGTTCCGCGGGGGCCTTGGAAGCCCATCGAGAAAGGTTCGGCCCAATGTGTGCTAAAAAGGCACGATCAATGCTTGATTTATGATTAATTAAACTTAATGAACATGCAGTGTGTGAATGCATGTACACCGTACCACACATGGACTGATTGTAGACAAAATGTATACTTGAGTAACCCCGTAGCGTTAATTATACAGAAAGTTGGGACAAACAACATCTAACTACATGTGGTACATTGTGAAACTGGTCCGCAGTGCAAAGTGGCTTCGTTGCCTACTAATGCATGTGTTCAACCTACATGAAATACGTCAGAAAACGACATGCATTTGACAACAGTTTCTTGTTTCTAGGAAGGATTCAACACGATTCGCGTTCGCCTAGGATTGGCTGCTAACCAAGAAAACGAATGTCTTTCTCCAGACTCTTACATTGGTTTAGGAATATCGGGCAGCAGTGTTAGTAATACTGCTGGAAACTATGCCGGCGGTGCCTACTCTCCAGACAATGGTGGTGCAAACATCAAAGTAATTGGCTACATCATGGCACGTTAACATCATTAGATTATATAGATGTACACCGTTTCTGAACGTATGAATGTGATTGTCGTTGCAGTTATCTAGAGACTGGTGTTAGCAACAATACAATATATATATATATATATATATATATATATATATATATATATATATTGCCAAATTTAGAAAATATCGTAGACTTGCAGACTTGCAAGATGCAACACTAGTAGATAGTGAATGAACAAATTCTAAAACACATCAAATATGTGCGGCGTCAATTCGAGAGAGGAGTTTATTAATAACGCTTTGTCACAAATGCGGCGTTTAAACGAGGGCGACGTTTACTCAAGAATGGCTTTAGTTAAGTCTTTAATTAATTAACTTAATTAATTAATTAATAATTAATAATCGAAGAACTACAGTCTAGATACTCTACTGTCTTTAGACTCTCGAGGTGAGAGCCGATCTCTCCAAATATAGTGAAGTCATGGTTTTGGCTTTAGCTAACGGTCACAAACCCGTCGTGCGCCAGCGCAAACAGCTATAACCATCAACTTTGTATACTGCCGTAGAGGCCGTGGGGGCCGGCGCATAAATTGTGGTCCCAAAAAAAGAATTAGTAGTAAATTTCACAGATTTAGAAATAATATTAATATCAACAGGTTGGGTCCCGAAAGCGCCCTTTTACTAGTACCGATCCTTCGATCGGCAAGTGCCAACACTGGAAACTTTAGCAATTACAAAGTTCGACTTCAGGAGTCGTGATTATTAATGTCTCACCTTTTCTCAGAAGCCAAAAGCTTGAAACAAGTGCTGTGCTAGCAGCCTGGTTGCATTTCACCCGGATGTACATACTCACCCGGATATTAGACTACTAGTTGTACGGTATCTGTAGGCGCCTCGCTTTCGTGAGTAACACGTCCAACGGAGTTTCCAGACAGTCTACTGAAACGCCGAGTCCTAGCTAGACAATACGTATTTGTTGAAACCCTAACTGTCATGGAAATAAACATGCAAACTTTCTAGTAATTTAGATTACGTATATAGGCCTGGTATAGGTAGTCGTCGTTTTGCGATCGTGATCAAGACAATTGAAATGTACAGTCTAGGTATGCACTCCGTTCCGTTGTAACGACAGTGGTATGGTATTTACTGACATAGAAATTGCTATTGGCAAACATTGACTATCAACAGTGTTAGATGCAGCACAGTGTAGTAAAGGATTGATTGTACGGAACGTGTAAATAGTTGACTGTAGGTGGCATTCAACTCCTGAAGGTGTTTCTTGGTTGCCACGTACACACAGTCCCTAGCTACAACACAAAAGAATGGGGCGACGAAACTTCATGAAGCATTTTCTCCGCCGTTTGGTCACTTGCACGAATCGTTCCTAGACTCATCTGTAGTCGGACACAGAAACGACTTTTTAAGGTAGGTCCTATCATGAAACGTGGTCGTGGGGAGGAGAAATTTGAGATTTGTGCACACACACACACACACACACACACACACACACACACACACACACACACACACACACGCACGCACACACCTAGATACCAAAAGCTCGACGGAGAGCCATATAGGACCACGCCCTTTTAGTTGTGCGACCCGGATTAGAAGCCTCGCTACGCTCGGCAATTATCCTCGCCGACCAGACCACGATAAGAACCGTTTTGATTACGTGCGACATGATTCGACTGGTAAACTCCTTTCATCACTGATAAGTTTGAAAGCTTTGATTCAGTCTTAATTAAACCATTCGAACAATAGAATTCCGCAAACTTTTGAAAGCACATGTACAACACTACTACTAGTAGGACGTCCAGCTAGGCTGTCCGGCACGCCTGTTTAAGAAACGGAACGACAAGTATATCTTACGTAAAGACCAAGGCGCAATATGTATTGATATCAAATTTTTATTAATATTAACTTTGGGAAACCCTACCAAGAAAATTCTGGTTGGTAGGCTCCTGTGTGTACATCCGTGCGAAGCAAACACCCGAAAACCAAACATGTCGGATTGTCGTCATCTTTTCCGGTTGCTCGTGACGGTAAGCAAGCTTTCTAGTTAAAAACATGCCCTAATTGTTATCTATAGCTAGCTAAGTAGGCTAGATTAAAGTGATGTCAGCTCTGTGTGTGTTGTCTCTATTGTCCATAGCTGCTATCCGGAGTGGTTTTCGAACATACAAAGGCAGACAACGACGTCTGTCTCATAAATACGCTCTTTCGAACGGTAAGCTAGAGCACCTTACAATTACACTCACCGTACGTGTCATATAGACGTGCATGCATTTGGACACTAAGCGCCTGTCTTCGTTTCAGGTTTCTGAAATGCAAGCGACAGTAATGGTATATACGTGTTTATCTCTCAACTGCATAGTGTTAACATTAATTAATTAATTAGACTATACTCGGTTGTGTATCTGGAACGTTTCTTTAGACTACATCTTCCGTCAACACGTCGAGTCGACTACTTAATTTAGTTAGCTAATTTATATTTTACTAGTTTTACGGTATCCGTAGGCGCCTCGCGTGCATGAGTAACGCTTCCAACGGAGCTTTCAGACCGTCTACTGAAACGCCGAGTCTTAGCTAGACAATACGTATTTGCTTCAACAGGCAAACTTCCTAGTAGTTTAGATTACGTATATAGGCCTGGTATAGGTAGTCGTCGTTTTGCGATCGTGATCAAGACAATTGAAATGTACAGCATAGGTATGTGCTCAGTTCCGTTGTAATGACAGTGGTATGGTATTTACTGACATAGAAATTGATATCGGCAAACATTGACTATCAACAGTGTTAGATGCAGCGCAGTGTAGTAAAGGATTGATCATACTGTAAGTATGGGATGTCTGAATAGTTGACTGTAGGTGGCATTCAACTCCTGAAGGTGTTTCTTGGTTGTCAGTACACACAGTCCCTAGCTACGATACAAAAGGATGGGGCGACGAAACTTCAGGAAGCATTTTCTCCGCCGTTTGGTCACTTGCACGAATCGTTCCTAGACTCATCTGTAGTCGGACACGGAAACAATTTTTTAAGGTAGGTCCCAGCATGAAACGTGGTCGTGGGGAGAAGAAATTTGCGATTTGTGTGTACACACACATATGTATAAACCAAAAGCTCGATGGACACCATATATGACCACGCCCATTTCTGCTGTGCGACCCGGATTGGAAGCCTCGCTACGCTCGGTAACAATTAAATTAAATACTAAATTTAGAATTAATATTTTAATAAATGTTAATAAAATTAAAAAGCACGTACTGGTCGACATGCATGTATACATTGTATACTCTAATGATACTGATGTATGACAGGAAATGAAGTTGGAAGTCACTGATTTGAAAAATGAATTGAAGAGTGAAAGAGAAGAGAGAATCAAGTTGGAGGTTTGCAAATACGCTACCTAGGAATCGACGTCATTTGTGAGGCTAGTTTGACGTGAACTTTGCAGAAGGCAAATGTAGAATTGCATGAAATCTTCGACGACCTCCAGACAAATAACGTGCTTTTCAACCAAAGCTCAGTAGTTAGTATTTCATACATAATATAAATTGTGTGTGTGTGTGTGTGTGTGTGTGTGTGTGTGTGTGTGTGTGTGTGTGTGTGTGTGTGTGTGTGTGTGTGTGTGTGTGTGTGTGTGTGTGTGTGTGTGTGTGTGTGTGTGTGTGTGTGTGTGTGTGTGTGTGTGTGTGTGTGTGTGTGTGTGTGTGTGTGTTAATACTAAACTTCAACACTTCAATTCTGTACGAAAGCAGTCTTCAAACATTCGAAGTTCTTCCTTATTTTAGAGTTTGACGACAAAAGTTGCTCAACTTGAAAACGATTTAGCAGACATTAGCAACACAATATCGAATGAAGCTACATGTTCCAACAGCACTAAAGGTGAGACAAATTTAACTTAGTTACTTGCTCTAAAAATATTGTGTAACTAATTTTAGGAACAATGAAATATAACGAGAAAGTAAAGGAAGTCGAGTATTGTAACACCAGCCACTGGTCGACTCTACTGTCATATTTGGTTCCTGGCAGCTCGTCTTTGCTGCCTGAGTCAACCTGTAAGCAGATAGCTCTCAGGCATAATTCATCCTTTCGCAATGGACAATATTGGATTAGACCATCTTCTAACGATCCACCATTTCAAGTGGGAATATGCACTATCTACAAATAAATGCTCGTTGTATTGTTGTTAATTTCGTGTCTACAACAGGTATTCTGTGATACGAGTGAAGGTTGGACATTGGTCATGAAGATAGATGGTAATCAACAAACGTTTGACTACCACAGCGACTTGTGGTCGAATGAGGAAACATTTCAACCAAATAACTTGGATTTGGATGACGAAGAAACGAAACTGGCTTCGTATTGGACACTACCATTTACTGAACTTCGTCTGGGAATGAAAGTAAATGGAACGATCAGATGGATCACCTTCAGCTATACCGCATCGTCTCTCTACAGTCTTATTGCTGATGGACAGTACAGAAACACGAGTATTGGTGAGAGTAAGTGGAGAAGTCTATTGCCAACGTCATCTCTACAGAGAAATTGCAACAAGGTGAGCGCTACGTAGCATCAGTCGAACACGTTTAATTAACGCCAAACAAAATGAAGGCTAATCACACTATTACGTGTACCACCTTGACATTATGTGACATCATGTAAAGTAAAATTCACTCATGTTAGTTAACTGCACTCTTAACTCGCAAATAGTTTTACTGTCAGCATGCATGCCCTTAGAAAGCAATTTAAATGGTCCGGTCTAACGCGCGCTAAGATGGTGTAGCTCAACGATAGCGCGCCAAGAGAGCAGTCTTCCAGCATACTTGCACAATGGCCTTATCAATAATTCCCACTGTACTACGTGGCCACGCAATGACCTGCTCCACGCTCTATTCACAGGGCAAAGTAAATAGTAATTGAGTCAAAATGGTATAAATTAATTAAATAATCTACTTTCATTCAAACCATAAATATATTAGTTATTTAATCACTTATACTTTCAACCAGAAGTTTTAGGCAATCGTCTACCAGCGGAAGTACATATTATTGGAAGATGGTCCGGCCGAAACCGGACCGACCGGACCTGTTTCTACGGCCCTGCATGGGACTCAGTATCCACATATAGGTTATGAAATATCTGCAAGTTACATACAAAAATTATAAAAATGAATCTACAAAAATTGACACTCGCTTGTTGTTTTTAGGAAGGATTCAACGTTCGAAGTAACCACTCACATTATGGACCAATATCCGCACGAGCACGTCTAGGATTTCTTGCTAATAACGAAGAAAACGATTGTGATTCTCCAGACTCTTTCGTTGGTTTTGGAACATCGTACATGGATGATTCGTTGGCGAGAAATAGTGTTGGAAACTTTGCGTGCTGCCTTCCAGACAATGGTGATGTAAACATCAAAGTAGTTGGCTACATCATGGCACGTTGAGCTAGACACTATACACACTCAGTTTGTGAATTAACGTCTAGACGAATGTCATTTACCCTTCTATGTAGCAACTACTATACATATAGCAACACTGTCGTACATTGCCAAAGCATTAGAATATCTGTCACTTGCCATAGGTTAGCTACGACAGCAAAGCTATAGCCCTCTCGTAGAGTTGAGAACGGCTCAAGCCCACATGTCTGTGCACGACCGTGAGTGTGCCCTTGTACAGTTATAGTATTAGCTCGAGTGCTTAGTCGCTTTCTTAACTTAATTTTTAATTATTGAAGGCATTAATGTCGACTCCTAACGAGGTATTTAGTCTCCCGGAATGCAGGGGAGTAATTGAGTGAGGCAAACCAAAACTTGAAAGCAGTGGCGTATCTAGGGGGTTCTTGGGGGTTCAGTACTCCGAAATTTAGGGGTGAGGTTGCTCATCTATTTTTGTTTAATCTAATAGAGTGATTTTATGTACAAAATTATACAGCACCGAGATGACAAGTTGTTAATTAGTAAATCTACATGTACTCAGTGCTTTTGGGTTACAATGGAAATATACTATATAGTATGAGCATTTTCCTACTAGTTGATATGAATCATGTCCCGGAATATGCGGCGTTAGACCAAGGCCGCAGACTAAGTCTTATTGAATTAGAAATATATCTCTAATATAGACAGTACTACGCGAGTTGATAAAGAATAATATTAATTTCGAACAAATTAATATATTTTGAACCCTCAAAAAATTTTCATGGCTACGCCACTGTTTAAAGGCAATTCACCAGACTATACCCCGCCGTCCGGGAGTCGAAAGGGGATCGAGAGGTTGCGCTACGAGAGTCTAAGTGTACTGCATGTAACCATGCATGGAAGGCTGGCGATGCTGTTGGAAGTGCCCACAAGGATATAAAGTCGACAGTCACTGATTTGATATGTGAATTGGAAAGTGAAAGAGAGGAAAGAATCAAGTTGGAGGTTTACAACTACGCAGGCAGCTTAGGGATTAATGTTAGGCTAAGATGAATTGAACTTTATATGTAGAGAGCAAACTTGCAATTGCGAGAAATCTCCGTTCGCCTCCGAACAAACAACGTGCTTCTTAACCAAAGTTCAATAGTTAGTATTCATGATACAAATACTGTGTGTGTGTGTGTGTGTGTGTGTGTGTGTGTGTGTGTGCGTGTGTGTGCGCGCGCGTGCATGTGTACGCGCTCGCTCGTACATGTAATCACTGATATTACAACAGAACTTGCGACAAGAACTGGAACTTGTAAAAACCCAACTACAGAAAAAATTAAACAATCCAATCTCTTGCAGGTCAGTCAATTATAGCATCTTCTAGTCAATTGTCTCGCATCTTCTTACGAATTTTAGAATGATTCGTTGGAATTGAAAGAAAACGCGGCACAACTCCAACTAGATAATTCTATACAAAATGACACTTTGAAAGTGAGTTGAATATGTTTGTATTATACACCCTTAGCTACGATATCTTTCTCTAAATATAATATAAATACAATTACGTTTGTTGGCTGTAAGATATTCGAAACTTACTATTTGATCATTGTACTGGTAACAAATTTTAAGTCAGCAAGTGGAAGACGTAAAAAGTGACCTGCAAACACAAAACAGACAATTTGTTTACTTGCAAGTTCATTCATGCATGATTGCGTTGTATAGTTAATTTTCTCTCTACTAATAGTCTAATCTTTCATGCGTTTCTAGAATATTTTGCTAGAATTGCAAGGAAACGTCCAAGAAGGCAATTCTGTACGAAAGCAGACTTTAGATATGTGATATTAAGACAATGATCCAATACTGTAACACCAGCCACTGGTTGACTCTATTGTTGACACCTGGTCTAGCTTGTCTTTTGCTGCCCGCATCATCCTGTAAGCAGATAGCACTGAGTACACGTGTAGCTCATTTCATTACAATGGACAATATTGGATTAGACTATCTTCTAACGATCCACCATTCCAGGTTGGCATATTTCAAGTAGACGCTCATATAGAATTTATATTTACTGTGTTTACAAAAACAGGTTTTCTGTGATGCAAGTAAAGTTAGGACTTGGATCATGAAGATACATGAATATCAGCAAACGTTTTGCTATTTGTAATAAAAAAGGAAACATTTCAATCAAATAACTTGGATTTGGATGACAAAGAAACGAAACTGGCTTCGTATTGGACAATACCATTTACTGAACTTCGTCTGGGAATGAAAGTAGATGGAACGACCAGATGAATCACCTTCAGCTATACCGCATCATCTCTCTACAGTCTTATTGCTGATGGACAGTACAGGGGGACGAGTATTGGTAAGAGTAAATGGAGAAGTTTACTGCCAAAATCATTTCTTCAAAGATATTGCAACAAGGTGAGCATTGCCAACAGTCGAGCCCGTCGTAATCATTAACACGAACGCAAGCGTATACCATGCACGCTTTCTTGTGTCTGACATCATGTATAATATGGTATTACTCAATTCTGCTGTATTTCTTGCTCGCAAACTATTTTAAGTGCCAGCAAGTCGGATAGTTCCACAGAGGCGGTGGAAGCCCATCGAGAATGGTCCGGCACAATGTGTGATAAAAGGCACGATCAATGCTTGATTTATGGTTAATTAATTAAACTTAATGAACATACAGTGTGTGTATGCATGCTTGTACCGTACCAGACATAGACTGATTGTAGACAAAATGTATGCTAACTTGAGTAACCCCACAGCGTTAATCATACAGAAAGTTTGCGAAAAACAGCAGCTAACCGTGGTACATTTAGAAAGTGGTCCGCACCGCAGAGCGGCTTCGACGCCTACTAATGCATGTTTTCGGCCTACACGAAATACGTTAGAAACCGATACATATATATATATATATAATATATATATAATATATATATATATATATATATATATATATATATATATATATATATATATATATATATATATATATATATATATATATATACTAGGATCCATGGCCCGTCCTTCGTACGGGCAAGATACTGTAGTGTAAAGATAGGACTGTGGACACGTCACGTGCAATTTTTGTTGCGAGGTCCCGGATGTGCTGAATGAATTCGAATCTTGCTCTTCGCGCTTGTTTCGATAGAAATCGACACACTCCCCGTGTAGCGAGTGCTGCAGAAAATGTGTAGGTTAGATTCGGTGCAAATGCAATCGGAATTTGAAGAGAAACGAAAGCGCTAGAAGAGTAAGTTTCGTCGGCAAGAGATATTCGATTGCTCGAAGCTTTGCGAAAAACGACGATGCATACAGTCTATACAGGACTGGTGTGGGCGTGTGTTCAAATAAACTGGAATGTGTAGCGTTTGCGTCATCGAAATTTTACGCGAGGGTCGATCCCTCGAAAGGGGACCCGGTGCATAATGTTTTTAAATTTTTTACGCAGACCTTCCTCTGTGCGTGCCGAGTGTGCGTGCCGATTTCGGTTGCAAACAGACAAAAGACGTGGCCGCCAAACGCGAACAAACACACACACACTCACACACACAGACGATTTAAACTTTATATATTAGATACTAGGATGCATGGCCCGTCCTTCGTACGGGCAAGATACTGTAGTGTAAAGATAGGTCTGTGGACACGTCACGTGCAATTTTTTTGCGAGGTCCCGGATATGATGAATGTATTCGAATCTTGCTCTTCGCGCTTGTTTCGATAAAAATCGACACACTCCCCGTGTAGCGCTTGCTGCAGAGAACGTGTAGGTTAGATTCGGTGCAAATGCAATCAGAATTCGGAAAAAACGAAAGCGTTAGAAGAGTTTCGTCGGCAAGAGATATTCGATTGGTCGAAGCTTTGCGAAGGACGACGATGCATACAGTCTACACAAGACTGGTGTTGGCGTGTGTTCGAATGAGCTGAAATGTGTAGCGTTTGCGTCATCGAGAAATTTGCGTGGGGGTCGACCCCTCGAGAGGAGACCTGGTGCAATTGTATTAATTTTTCTTCGCAAATCTTTCCATGTGCGTGCCGATTTCGGTTGCGAACGGCCAAAAGACGTGGCCGCCAAACGCGAACACACACGCACGCACACACACACACACAGACAGACAGACAATTTGAGCTTTATACATTAGATATACACGACATACATTTCTTGTTTCTATAGGAAGAATTCAACACGATTCGAGTTCGCCTAGGATTAGCTGCTAACCAAGTAAACGATTGTCAGTCTCCAGACTCTCATATTAGTTTCGGACTAGACATCAGGGTTAAAGAAATAGTGTTGGAAACTACGCACACGGTCACTACTCTGCAGATCATGGTAGTGCAAACATCAAAGCAATTGGCTACATCATGGCACGTTAACATCAATTAACTAAACACCGTTTCTAAACGTATGAATGTGATTGTCGTTGCAGCTATCTCTACTCTCTGTTCGCGTTCACTGTGAATCTGGAACTACGTAATGAAGCACCTGTGTTGATGTAGAAACACTTAACTAATTGCCTGTGACCTACTAAGTGATTATGACATCAATAGCTTGTTTACTGTGACTTACAACACGTGCAAAACACGTAGAAAAAAGAAAAATTTCTAAAAGGAAAGACATCGGGTGCGTTCGAATACTAATTGTAGAACTGGAATTGGCGGGGGGAGCAAAGTTCTATAGCGTTCAATTGGTAGTTCTGACAGTTCTAGCAGATCTGCCTAGCGAGCTGAAATTGTTGGAACTGTTACGCCCCAAATGCAAAATTCCCGGAGGTGGCCAAAGTGAAATGGCGGGTACAGATGCTGAGGTCGTTGTGGACCTTCTTGTTGATTATAATGAACACTTGTGGCGACCATCGGCTTGGCAAACACCAGAAGGAACGACATTTGGAACTGATTACAGTGACCTTCTTGGCGTGAGCAGCTCCAAAAACGAAAGCGAAAGCACTGCTGATGTTGGAACAGACTACAACAAGTGGAGTAGAAACGCCACACTACTTCGTATTGACGCTTACCGGAAGTATGAGGCTTTGCGCATGCTCAACTTGCTGACAGTTGTAAGCGTTCGTTTGCTGGCAAGAGTTTCAACAGTTCTGACAGGTCTGCAGTTCTAGAACTGAGACTAGTATTCGAATGCACCCATCGTGGAGAGCTACAACATCACAAATGAGATAGATGACGACTACAAAGTAACGGAAGTTGATAATGATGTTACATTGACCAGCCAAACGCAGACGAACCCCACCAAGCGTTGCTGAATGCATGAAGCTTTGCACTAGAGTACTGAATAGCAATGAAGTAATTGACATGGCATTTTTTAGTTACGTGAACACGTATCTGTAATCATATCGTAACCATAACGTTGTAATAGACTAATGGTCTTTGATATGCAAAACAATTAGCATCCTGCGTGTGTCCTAGCTAGTTACATGCTTTGTCTAGCGTCTAGAAGAAATCCGGGCTCTTGCGCTTTCGAATAATGTCAAGATCGTCGCTTACCGACGAAGAACACAGGAGTTATAGCGATTTTTGTAAATACACAGTGAACTCGAACAGAGAGTAGAAAAATCCGCAATATGTATTGATATCAATATTAATTTTGAAACCCTAGCAACTGGTAGGTAGGCGCTTGTGTGTACCCGTGCGAAGCAAACACACGAAGAACAACAATGTCGGATTGTCGTCATCTTTTCCAATTGCTCGTGGCGGTAAGCAAACTAGAAACATGCGTATAATCCTAAACTCTAGTACGCCAACCCACCCCTTCCGTCTGTCTGGATGAATGGATGTCTGTGTACCGCACTGATCGACACGACGCCGGTCTCGGATTGTCGCGAAACGCGGCGGAAGGGTCGAGATCGGCCGTCGGAGACGAACGGTCGTTCGCCAGGACTGCCTCCGGCGGCCAGAAACGAGACGTTGGCGGCCTGAAATGAGATGCGCTGGAGTTTGTTTGTTTAATTTGTTCAATTAATTATTCAAGCATATAAGTATGCGGATGTGGCGTGCGCTCGCCAGCCACTGTACGCCTTCCTCTAATTCCCACAACTGGTAGAATACAAGATGCGCCCGCTGCAGTCGGAGTGAGCCGGCTTACCGCGCCGCTTTTGCGTGCCTGCGTCCGTCCGTGTGTCACTTCTACGCTGAATTGGCGTACAGCAACGATAGCTATTTGGGCGAGTGG
The DNA here is from genome assembly GCF_963422355.1 of Corticium candelabrum. Taxonomy (NCBI): domain Eukaryota; kingdom Metazoa; phylum Porifera; class Homoscleromorpha; order Homosclerophorida; family Plakinidae; genus Corticium; species Corticium candelabrum. The sequence goes on along the minus strand of NC_085087.1, from coordinate 7,673,641 downwards.
CAATCGACTAGATTGCTTTGCATACCACCCAGATTGCCACCGCCCAGATTGCCATAGGGCGGGTAGTACTAGTGTCTAGTGAAGTAATTGTGAGTTTCGTGTGCGTTGCATGTCTCTGTTGTCCATAGCTGCTGGTTTTCGAGCATGCAAAGGCAGACAACGACGTCTGTCTCATAAATACGCTCTTTCGAACGGTAAGCTAGAGACGTACATGCATTCGGACACTATAACTAGGAGTCTGTACTTCGTTTCAGGTTTCTGAATTGCAAGCGACGGTAAAGGTATACACGTGTGTGTGATTGCGAGTTACAGCTATCTCTCAACTGCACAGTTCTAACTTTAATTAATTAAACTACACTCGGTTGTGTATCTGGAACGTTTCTGTATACTACATATTTCGTTGACACGTCGAGTCGACTAATTAATTAATGTTAGCTGGCTAATTTATTTTTACAATTAAATTAAATACTAAATTTAGAGTTAATATTTTCTAAATTTTAATAAAATTGAAAAGCACGTACTGGTCGACATGCATGTATATATTGTATATTCTAATAATACTGATGTATGACAGGAAATAAAGTTGGAAGTCACTGATTTGAAAAGTGAATTGAAAAGTGAAAGAGAAGAAAGAATCAAGTTGGAGGTTTGTAACTACGTTACTTAGAAATCGACGTCATTTTTGAGGCTCGTTTGACGTGAACTTTGTAGAAGGCAAACGTAGAATTGCGTGAAATCTCCGACGACCTCCAGACAAATAACGTGCTTCTCAACCAAAGCTCAGTAGTTAGTATTCATACATAATACAAATTGTGTGTGTGTGTGTGTGTGTGTGTGTGTGTGTGTGTGTGTGCGTGCGTGTGTGTGTGCGTGCGTGTGTGTGTGTGTGTGTGTGTGTGTGTGTGTGTGTGTGCGTGCGTGTGTGTGTGCGTGCGCGCGTGTGTGTGTGTGTGTGTGTGTGTGTGTGTGTGTGTGTGTGTGTGTGTGTGTGTGTGTGTGTGTGTGTGTGTGTGTGTGTGTGTGTGTGTGTGTGTGTGTGTGTGTGTGTGTGTGTGTGTTAAGACTAAACTCCAACATTTCAATTCTGTACGAAAGCAGACTTCAAACGTTCGGAGTTCTTCCTTATTTTAGAGTTTGACGACAAAAGTTGCTCAACTTGAAAACGATTTAGCAGACATTAGGAGCACAATAGCAAACGATGCTACATGTTCCAATAGCACAAAAGGTGAGACAAATTTAACTTAGTTACTTGCTCTAAAATATTGTGTAACTAGGAATAATAAAATATAACGAGCAAGTAAAGGAAGTCGAGTACTGTAACACCAGCCACTGGTTGACTCTATTGTCATATTTGGTTCCTGGCAGCTCGTCTTTGCTGCCTGGGTCAACCTGTAAGCAGATAGCTCTCAGCCATAATTCATCATCTCACAATGGACAATATTGGATTAGACCATCTTCTAACGATCCACCATTTCAAGTGGGAATATGCACTATCTTCAAATAGATGGTCGTTGCATTGTTGTTAACTTCGTGTCTACAACAGGTATTCTGTGATGCGAGTGAAGGTTGGACATTGATCATGAAGATAGATGGTAATCAACAAACGTTTGACTACCACAGCGACTTGTGGTCGAATGAGGAAACATTTCAACCAAACAACTTGGATTTGGATGACAAAGAAACGAAACTGGCTTCGTATTGGACACTACCATTTACTGAACTTCGTCTGGGAATGAAAGTAAATGGAACGACCAGATGGATCACCTTCAGCTATACCGCATCGTCTCTCTACAGTCTTATTGCTGATGGACAGTACAGGAACACGAGTATTGGTGAGAGTAAGTGGAGAAGTTTATTGCCAACATCATCTCTCCAGAATCATTGCAACAAGGTGAGCGCTACGTAGCATCAGTCGAAGATGTTTAACATAAAAAAATGAAGGCTAATCATACTATTACGTGTACCTGCATGACATCATGTGACATCATGTAAACTAAAAATTTACTCATGTTAGCTAACTGCATTTTTCTCTCAAATAGTTTTACCGTCAGCATATATGCATGCAGGCCCTTAGCTACAAAGTATTATTGTTCTGCCTAACGCCCGCTAAGAGGCTGTGACTCAACGATAGCGCGCCATGAGAGCTGTCTTCCAGCATACTTGCACAACGGCCTTAGGAATAATTGCCACTGTAATACGTGGCCACGCAATGACCTTCTACTCCACGCTCTATATATAAATTAATTAAGTAATCTACTTTCATTGAAACTATAAATATATTAGTTATTTAATCACCTATACCTTCAACCGGAAGTTTTAGGCAATCGTTGAACGGCGGAAGTACATGTTATTAGAAGATGTTTAGGCCAAAATCGGACCGACCGACCATTTTTTACGGCCCTGCATGGGACTCAGTATCTGCAAGCAGAAGGTTCCGAAACAGTTGCAAGTTACATAAAAAATATATAATGTACGTGCGAAAATTGACACTCGCTTGTTGTTTTTAGGAAGGATTCAACGTTAGAAGTAACGAAACAGTCAATGGACCAATAACCGCACGAGCACGTCTAGGATTTCTTGCTAATAACGAAGAAAACGATTGTAATACTCCAGACTCTTTCGTTGGTTTTGGAACATCGTACTTGAGTGATCCATCGGTGAGAAATAGTGTTGGAAACTTTGCGTGCTGCACTCCAGACAATGGTGATCTAAACATCAAAGCAGTTGGCTACATCATGGCACGTTGAACTAGCTAGACACTACACACCGTTTGTGAACGTCATTTACCGCTCTAGTATATAGCGACTACTATATATATATAGCAACACTATGTGTCGTACGCTGCCAAAGCATTTGAATATATGTCACTTGCCATAGGCTAGCTAAGACATCAAAGTTAGAGCCCTCTCGTTGAGTTGAGAACGGCTCAAGTGCGCATGTCCGCGCACGACCGTGGGCGTGCCCCTCTAGTTACAGTATTAGGTCGAGTGCCTAGTCGTTTTCTATAGGCATCAATGTCGACCACTAAGAAGTCCCCTGGAATGCAGAGGAGTAATTGAGTGAGGCAAACGAATACTTGAAAGCAGTGGCGTATCTAGGGGGTTCTTTTTGTTTAAGGAAATTGTCTAACTATAGGGATGATGAAATATAACGAACAAGTGAAGGAGGTTGAGAACTGTAACACCAGCCACTGGTTGACTCTCAGAATAAACCAAACAACGTCGATGACAATTCTCAACTCAACTCCAATAACAAACTTGCGCGCGCGCTAAACCTAACGCACTTGTCTGTTCTAATCTATTACACTAATATTACGCTATAACACTACTCCTCCTTACGAAGAGTCCGTCTCGGACGAAGGGGCGTCAAGAATGTAGTCTGTGAAACAGTCCAGAAGACAATGAAGGCGCCGCGGGCGCGGCTCAGGAGTAGACGGGTAGTCGGTGTCCGTAGCCTCGTACCAGACCCTCTCGCGCCGTCGTGCCCGGTTCTCGTATACCACGACAACTCCGGAGAGGGTCTGGGATTATACAGCCTACTGTTTATGCTATTAAATGATCAAACTAGCTCGTAGGTCACCAAGCCTCAGGCTACTCATACGATTAGACTAATAGTTATTCTCATGTGTCACACGGAATGTCTTGCAACAGACTTGACCTTCCATTCGTACTCTACTTGTTTCCTTTCAGTGTTGTTATCCTGTCTCTACGCAAGCTCTACGTATTTGCCAACCTCTCTGGGAAAGAGAACTTCCTCTCCAAGAGACTCTATAGCGGAAGTCAACATCGTGTCTGACAGCACGCTCTGCCAGGCTACAAATGTTCCCGAATCGTACTCGAGCTTCCCGATTTGTATTGTTCTTGTAGCCTAGCACAGTAATTCCGGGACGCCTAGTGCGTTCCTAGTCCAAACTACCTAGACTGCTGATCGAATCACATTGGACCTCACAGCTTCAGATAACGTAAATCGAACTCAGGATCGAGCTCCCTCTGTGAATGAATCTCTTTCCATGCGGCAAGGTGGGTCTCTTCTCATGCAGTTGTACAGGAACAAAATGTAATTGGATATTACAGCTAGCATAAGTTTGATGGAAGGATAGCTTCATAATTAACTAAGAGCAGGAGAGTGTTGACATTGGTGACGTGGGGTAACACTTAGATGACGTGGGGTAACACTTAGATGACGTGGGGTGACAGTAGGTGAAGAACGTAGGCGGTATGATCTCAGACCCTCTCCGGCGTTGTCGTGTTATACGGGAACGGGGCAACTGCGATAACTGCTCGCAGAGAAAGCGCAAGTCATACGACCTGTTACCCTAGCAACACACTTAATCATGATTCACGCGAGCGTGGACCATGCGTGCACGTGAATTATCCACCGTGCACGTGCAAGTCCAATATATTAGGGATTTCACATCCGGGATGTGCCCCAACCAAGCCCAAAAAAATTCGCTACATGGAGGCGAGAAGGGTCTGGCTACGCGAGGACTAGGTGCCATAAAAGCCGCATATACGGCTCTGCCTGCAAGGTGCCAGGTAGGCAACTAAAAACTTTAACCAAAGGTTTCATAATACCATATAGGAAATTTTGAGTCAATAGAAAATAAATTCACAAGAAAGACTCGACCTCGGATGCCTTCCAATTGTTGAGACATCCGGGAAACGACAGGGAAGTAGACTAACTCGTACCTTGAGAGGTTTAATACACCTTTCAGATGATGATGCAGATCAGATATGCGTAGCACGTATTTACATGCACCTGTTGCTATTAACAGTTAAATTAATCAATGTGAATAAAATTTGCGATTTATAGTTATTACGCAATCTATATAACTATAATAAAGAAAAGGTGCTGCTTAATAATGAAATGCGGTGTCGTGCCAATCGGCGCGTTACAGACATCCGTAAATATCTATACAGACGGAGGAAAACGTTGAAATGTACAACTATGTCCAACGGGGTGCTGTCCGTGAGCGTGTACTGTATGCTTCGACTGTAGAGATGCGTGGGAGTTGTTGTTTCGTACATCCGCCAGCTGCTATGTAGCTAATCGAGTGTAAAGATGGGAGTTGTTAAACAACTAAAATAAACATATTTATTGATGCACCAGAGTTGTTTATTGATGCAATCAAGGTTGTTCCGATACCACACTCTCAGATGCGACGATTTTGAATGGCCGCCCATACAAATGTATTCAATGACCATCCACCCAGATTTTTAAAAATAAAAAAACAAATTTTGAGAAAATGATGGGTATGTAGGGATGGGTATGTACTTTTAATCATGCTCATCTCCTGCATCACAAATTTATCTATACAGGCGGAGGAATGAAAGTACTAAATATTTCACGACAAGCGAGCACGTGACGGGAATTCTGTGCTGTGTCCATGGCAAAGCTTAGCCTCGAATTTCCAGACCAGAGAGCGCGCGAGTTCTGGCGCTCCGCGCGCACTTTTGTCTGGAAGTTCGAGGGTATGCAAAGCTCTGCTTCTAGCTACAACACTAGCCTGTCGACGCGATCGCAGTGGTTCGATCCGCGTGCCTCAAGTTGACAATTGACCAGAGTGAAGAAAATGTCTGATTGTCGTCTTTTGCTCATCACGCTAGCGGTAAGCAAGGTTGATCTAGACAGCCATGCGTATCACATCAACTGCTGTTGTCGATTCCTATTTATTGTCTAGTCGCTAGCGGGAGTGTTTTTCAAACATCGTACGCAGGCTGATCAGGTCAACAGTGAAGTCTGTCTCGTGGATTCACTCTTTAGAATTGTACGTTGTCACACACCCGTATCATAGTAGAAGTGCTTTCAAGCTTTGAAGAGTCGGTGCTGCGTTTTAGGTCTCTGAATTGAACGTGACGATGCAGGTACGCGTATTTCAGGTGATAGGATTACATAGCTTGAGTTGCAACATGTTTGTGTAGTCTGTACTGGCGTAGGAATGGCATCCAGGTTGGGAGACCGACCTCAATGCGCGACAAGTGTAGCCTCGTGTACCCAGAACGTCTGCGCGCAATTGTATAGTTTTGCGCTGTCGTCTATTGGAGCTCCTCGTTTTCTTCCACTTGCAGCTCGTTTTACGATGATCTATTTATATAGAGTAACCATAGGCTGCTGATTGGGGGCCTTGGCCCCATGCCCCCCCCCCGAGGTTCCTACCACCTAATTTGTAGTCTCGCCCCAGACGCAGTGTGGATTGCAGTCCCGAATGCGCTGCCATCTCCACTACTGGGGCGAGGCTAGCTATTTGTACTCTAATAACAGTGTAAAGGTTCTGGACCACTTTCAATTCCCTAGTCCTTCTGGACTGTGTCTCTCCTATTTTTAACACACTCAGTCATTGTCATGCAGGCAGTGGGCTCACCTTGGGCTTTCACAGCGCACAAATCCGTGGTTGTTTTACCATTCTAGTAATCCTTGAGCTATCCTACGACCCCCACAGAGGTATATGTATGATAGGGTAGTATCGAGGATGAGATTGGTACGAAGCCAAGCACTTGCAGCCGTAGCGACCGACTGGCTGCATGCCCGGCATTATACATAACAGTGTAAGGATTGCACTCAAGGACAATTACCGGATGTACAGAAAGCAGAGGTATGTTTGATAAGGCCGGCTTCCGCTCATATCTGCAATCATAGTTAATGCATGACCATGCAGTGCCCTAGACGACCTACATACATACATACATACATGCAGTGTACATACTAGTAGACTACATACATACATACATACTACAGAAACGACATAGTGATGATAGATATTGATTTTATAACAGGAAATAGAGTCAGAAGTCACTGATTTGAAAAGTAAATTGGAGAGTGAAAGAGAAAAAAGAATCAATTTGGAGGTTTATAACTACTACACAGCTTTAAGTTAATAACTAAAATTGTGGTAAAGCTAAGTTTAAATAAACTTTGTAGGAGGAAAACATGAAATTGCGAAGAATCTCTGATGACCTCCAAACAAACAACCAAAGCTTAATAGTTAGTATTCATGATACAAATAGTGGGGTGGGTTGGTGCGCATGTGTGTGTGTGTGTGTGTGTGTGTGTGTGTGTGCGCACGGGCGGATCTAGAGGGGGTTCCGGGGGTTCCGTGGAACCCCCTAAAATTTTATGTGACGTCATCACGCGGCGATGACCGCGTACCAGCAGTCGGACAGTACGAGTGAGTCGTACGGTACTCCTACTCTTTTTGTAGCCTACTAAACGCGAACATCGAACACAAATGCGCCAATTCAGCACATGGAAGAGTGTACCTAGCGGCTTCACATCGTCAGTTGACATCTTTGTTTGGCTGCTCTAGACATCCGTCGCTTGACAAAGCTAGCCCTTTCAGACTTCAAGTTGCCAAGACATTCAAAAAACGTTGCGAAGGCTTCTTTCTGTAAAATCAAGACATTTCAGGCTTGCAACCAGGAAAAAGGTGTGGCGGATACGGCTCTGTGTGAGCCGCGCCCCCACATCTTCCGGGACGGGAATGCTGAAAGAGTTAGTTGAAATCAAACCGTGGCTTTTTGACTCAGCTCGAACACCATCACTTCGTTACTTCCTTGCAATGATAATGTTTCAAAGTAGTTATTTTCTATCTAATGAAAATAGATTTGATGGTCACAACATTCACAATTTCATGAAACCACATATATCGATCTATGGAAGCTTTTTTCGAAAGGAAACAAAGAGCGGTAACATTTAGCTGTCTAGCCAAAGACATGTAGTCTTGCTAAATCAATTCAAATTGTCCGGTACTGCAGATTCATTAATTAACGCATACTTTCGTTCTATGGTATAGGTGATTAAATAGCTAATTTATATCTGGAGGCGTGGCTGATCCTAACCTTTGTGACGTCACCGAATCCCCATCGAAAATCCTGAATCCGCCCGTTGTGTGTGTGTGTGTGTGTGTGTGTGTGTGTGTGTGTGTGTGTGTGTGTACGCGCGTGTGTGTGTGCATGTGTGTGTGTGTGTGTGTGTGTGTGTGTGTGTGTGTGTGTGTGTGTGTCTGTGTGTGTGTGTGTCTGTGTGTGTGCGTGCGTACGGGCGTGCGTGCGTGCGTGCGTGCGTGTGTCACTGTTTACACAACAGATTTTGACTCAACAAGTACAACACGCTAACTGTCAACTACCAACACAAAACCAACAATTCCTTTACTTGCAGGTTTGATCACGCGTAACTGCATGCGCTTTCTAGGTTATTGTCTGTCTATATCTACTTTTTCATACGTTTCTAGAAAGTTTCGCTGGAATTGCAAGGGAACGTTGCTAAACTCCAAGAAAGCAATTGTGAACTACAGCAAACTTCAAACGTATATTAGTATCGACCTTAATGCTTTATCTATAATTTTATTCGTTATATATATTTAGAGTTTGAAAGGAGCTGTTGCTCATCTTGGATACAATTTATCAAACATTACCGACGAAGATTGTTGCAGTAGCACAACAGGTAGAATGTGGATTACATTGAAATTAATTACTGCTCTAGCTAACACAACAGTGTTACAAACATTGTGTAAGTAGGAATGATGACATATAAGAAAATCGAGTCATGTGACTATTTGGTACTTGGTAGCTCGTTTTTGCTGCCTGAGTCAACCTGTAGGCCAATAGCTCTCAAGTATAATTCATTTTCTCACAATGGACAATATTGGATTAAACCATCTTGTAACAATCCACCATTTCAAGTGGGCCCATATATTCTATTATCGTCAAATAGATGCTTGTTGAATTGTTATTAACTGTGTGTCTACAACAGGTATTCTGTGATGCGAGTGAAGGTTGGACATTGATCATGAAAATTGATGGAAATAAGCAAACGTTTCGCTACAACAGCTTGTTGTGGTCGAACAAGAAAACATTTCAACCAAATAACTTGGATTTGGATGACAAAGAAACGAAACTGGCTTCGTACTGGACACTACCATTTACTGAACTTCGTCTGGGAATGAAAGTAGATGGAACGACCAGATGGATCACCTTCAGCTATACCGCATCGTCTCTCTACAGTCTTATTGCTGATGGAAAATACAGGAGCACGAGTATTGGTAAGACTAAGTGGAGAAGTCTACTGCCAAGGTCATCTCTGCAAAGAAATTGCAACAAGGTGAGCGACAGTCGAACACGCATGGCATCGTTAAGCAAAAATGGAGGCTTAGATAATTATCACACTAGCATGCACTTGATATCATGCATATAAACTAAAAATTCACTTGTGTTTGCTGTACTGTCTTTCGCTTGCAAATTTTACCGTCAGTATCAAGTAGAATTTTGATACGTTTTTAATATTATATATAATATTAAAGATATATTAAATATTGTCTACAAAATTTAAAATATCTTTAATATCAATAAGCAGGCAAAAATCAAACAACATATAGACGTATCAATATATAACATGTTTATAGTTTAACGTCCAGATGGAATAAAAATTATAGACAAAAATCACAAAAAGGTACTAACTACAAAAATTGACATTCGTTTATTGATTTTAGGAAGGATTCAACGTTAGAAGTTACCACTCATATTATGGACCAATAACCTCACAAGCACGTCTAGGATTTGTTGCTAACGAACAAAACGACTGTGAGTCTCCAGACTCTTTCGTTGGTTATGGAACATCGTACACGCATAAGTCGGTCGGAAATAGTGCTGGAAACGTTGCGTGCTGCACTCCAGACAATGGTCCTGCAAACACCAAAGCAGTTGGCTACATCATGGCACGTTGAGATAATAGAGTTTGTGAACTGCTGTCTATAGCGACTAGCTGCTAGCAACAATAGCGTACATTTTACATTTCGTACGTTTTCCCTAGATGACACATTGTTTACGCATTCATTTATTAGTGAAACGGATACCTCATGCAATATTGTTCTAGCCATAAGTAGTACATAGCAGGCAGAAAGCAAATTTTGCTTTCAGTGACGAAATGAAAGCAACAGGTTGCTCTCGTTCACGTGACGTCAATATTATTTGCCTGCAGACGATACTGCGTGCTAATAGACTGGTATAGCTAGATATGGAATTTAGAAGTAAACGACACAGTGATACACACCGAGTCAGCCAGCTTTGAAGTTAGAGCTGTTATGTACGTGTGTGTACACCCTGTTTCAAGACTGCATGCTTGCTATCAAGACATCAAATAGCTACACACTAAAGGGGTTGTGCATCTTTTATTCTGGATCCTTCGTGCAAACGGGATCCGAAAAATTTCTTGCAAACGGGATCCGAGCCGCGTGCTGATACCGACCGCTTCAACCTCTTCATTGATAACAATGCAACGTCTCTGCGCTTACTCTAGCAGTTGTACGGCCGCGCTCTTTACGGCGACGCGGAGGTCGCCATTTGCCTAATGCCATTCACTGTGCCCAATGCACCGAAACATGTCACAGATCGCTTTGCAACTATTTTTCGCAGACTCTACAAAATAAGAGAAGGCGACAGAACAAGCTTGGAGTCGTTGCGTTGTTTCCTCGATTTACTACAAAAAGGATCCCGTTTGCACGAAACTTCATGCAAATGGATCCCACATGTTCTCCTCTGCAGATCGCTTTGCAACTATTTTTCGCAGACTCTAAAAAATAAGAGAAGACGACAGAACAAGATTGGAGTCGCTGCGTTGTTTCCTCGATTTACTACAAAAAGGATCCCGTTTGCACGAAACTTCGTGCAAATGGGATCCCACATGTTCTCCTCTGCAGATCGCTTTGCAACTATTTTAACGTTTTAGCATAAGTACATTAAAACGTAATATAATATATTATTTGTAACATAAGTACGTTATTCAATAACTCAAACGCCATTGCTACAAAATTGAAATAGAGATTAGTGACAGATTGTGTATCTACGTGAAGAGAAGCCACTTGAGATCGGTTCTACATTAAGATAAAGCAAAGAATTATTTGGTGTGTACTGAACGAAAGTCTTGTTATATAATAGAAACTATTTATATGCAAAAATTAAATTTGAAGGCTCAAGTCATTTCAATAACAACTATCTATAGCAGTTATGGAAAACGGCACAAAACTTTAAACGTACCACAAATAATGACATTGACGTAAAAACGTTACATGACCAATTGTTTCATTTATGAAATAGTAGATTGAAACAATAGTAGTCGAAAACAAATTTGTATTATAACAATTGAAAAATTTATCTAATTAAAATATTATTCTACACGATTACATAAAATTTATGAAAGGTTAGTTACCTATAATAGAATCATTTTTATTGTCTGTTATATTATATATTTATTACAAGTTTTTGTAAAAATATTAGAAATATAGAAATCTGTTAACTTATTTCAAAGTATTCTCGAATGATAGAACAAAGTACATCGTTATCTGATTTTATATATTTATTCACTAAACACGAATCCATAGACTTAGTGAATTTTCTATATGTAATAGATAGATTTAGACGTATGTATTATCAATTTTTTTAAATATTTTAATGAAATGGATCTAATATATTATATTGGTGTCTGGAGGGGGAGTCTCGCAAAAACACCTTTGCCTTCATGATCCAAGAGTTAACCCTGACAAGAGAATTCGAATAGTGTCGGTCCTAGAGTCATTTTAGAAATGATTTCTGTGAGCCTATTGATTGTCTCAAGTTACAAGTGACTAACTAATGAAAAGAAGTACGTATTCAATAACAGGAAATGTTGATATGTAGCAGATGAGTTGTATGCTTGCTGTAAGTTTCTTCGAGAAAGTTTCGTAGTTTAGACAATTCATTGTGTTAGTTGTGGTAAAAACGAGTAACGTATGCTGTAGAACCTAGCTATAGGCTCCTACCTATTCTCAGCGCTTTGGTGAGTGGCTTTCTACGCATACGATATGAAGTGATCCTCCGCTCTAGTAAATGCTTTTCGTGGGTATGAGGAAGACACTTGTGATTTGTAGTCACACAAAGAAATTATTTCTAGTTCAACAGCGAAGGCACTCTTGAACGTAAAACATGCCATCTATCTAGTGTATGCAGTAACTCCTAGTTGACTTCTCGAGGTCAAATAGTGAAACTACCCTCTCTAGGTAGTATAGCATAGTAAGTTTTGTAGTGTGCGTAAACAGCTGCAGTCTAGTTTCCGTCTTGTTCTATTTCTTCTGTTTCTCGTAATGTGTGTATATACAGAGTCAAATTGTGTAGCAGAGTACAATGGAAGATCAGACATATTAGTCTGAGTTGTTAGACATATTTACATATATATATATATATATATATATATATATATATATATATATATATATATATATATATATATTCATCATCATCATCATCATCATCATCATCATCATCATCATCATCATCATCATCATCATCATCATCATCTTCATCGTCATCGTCATCGTCATCGTCATCGTCATCGTCATCGTCATCGTCATCATCATCATCATCATCATCTTCATCGTCATCGTCATCGTCATCGTCATCGTCATCGTCATCGTCATCGTCATCGTCATCGTCATCGTCATTATCATCATCATCATCATCATCATCATCATCTGAGATCTTTGGTCAATGGTGGTCTAAATCGGCACACACCAGCAAACACAAACAGACTGAATCGCGCTCTAAGCTACATAGTCTTAGTCTCTAACATAGTCTGCCATGGCATCATTGACAATTTATGTACAGGTTGCCACAAACCATGTGTTGCGTCGGCAAGCATGCTACCGAAATCTCCGTATCGCTGCATAAATGCATTCTTTCTCGCAAGTTGTCGAGCTGAATATCCTTCTGCTGGGTCCCTGCCAAATTGACTAACCCTGCTCAAAGCCTTGTCTTCCCCTTCGTAGGAGAGAACGGCATCACGTAGAGTTCGAATGGCATTGGCAGGTATCCTCATGGCTTGCGACGCTTGAATAAACTCTGCTGGAGTGCCTCTCCCTACGAAAAATGCATATATGGAACAAATCTGATCTAGATAGACCACAACTAATTAACTTACGAGGATGGGATGGTGGTTCCAGGCATGCACACAACGTTCTATTCCCACTTGACATAGTCTCATAGTTATTCGAGAAAAGTAAAACTTCACAACACCGTCGTCCATATCAAGTTGATCAACTTCTACTAGGGCATTTGAGGGGATAGCTTACTCGCTGATTTATCTCTACCCAGATTCTTTTAGCAGGGTGATTCTGTCACACAAGACAATATCTAGATAGTCGAGTTTGTTAACAAGCTTATCAGCTACTATTTTGGATTAGTCAATCTAATTACATATTGTTTGTACCTTTGTCTCCTTTCATTTCTCCTTTGCTAACAGCGTCAAAAACACAATGCATACTTGACGATACTGTGTCTAGAGACTCATTGTTACAAATGGTATTCAGTAATCACAGAAAATCTGTGATCTCACGTGAACAACAACTACTCTCGAAACTCTTGCACTCCTGCAATAAAGCAAAAAACTGTCAATTCAAGTCGTTATCTTAAGTCTCAAGAAGAGAACTGGTATCTAAATATTTGAAGTGGCAATCACCCTAAGTCATTACCATTTCATCTGAGTCCGCCGTCATTGTTGTAGCAGTCACCATGAGTGCTAGAAGCACAACGAATTCTGTTTGCTGCATAGTGATCGAACACAACCGAGCGAACTTGTTCTAACAGCCTTCAACAGGACAACTGCCTGCTGCAGTCTGGTAACTGAGACTTTATAGCTCCAAGTGAAACGGAAGTCGATGTCATTGCTAGGCAACACTCCTCCTCAATATCGACGAAAGCGCTTGTTGACGTTTGAAGAAATACCAAATATGGTAGTGGTTTCGAAAATAATCTAATTCTGGTTGAATTACAATGGCTAGAAGCAGCTGAATGACGTCAACAGAGACGTATTTGACTGTCAACAGTGACGTCAATTAAGTGCTAGTACTGATGGATTCCTGCTGATTGAGTGCTATTCGATCTGTTGCTACAGAGTCGTTGAAAACCGGTCATATATGGTGTCAGCGGTGTATACGTACGAGCAATTAGTGCAAGTGTTTGCAATGTTCTGTGTATATATATATATATATATATATATATATATATATATATGATGGCATGTCCACTGATAACAGTGATAACTCTCTTTAGTGTCCTCTGTGTCTCTGGAGGGATCTAACACCTGCTTTTGAACGGCATTCCTTGCCACAAGATTGGCAAACAAATGACTTGTTGGTAGGAACAATTTGTTTTTTTCGCTTCTGACGTTGAGCTTGAAGATGTCTAATACAATGTCATAGCGACGAAATTCCTTTGCCAGAATGGCTGTTTTACGTTCCGTTTGCTGTTGCGTGTCCAGAAGCGAGCGAACATTCCAACAGGCAACAGCGAGGTTATGCTTCACTTTATTTCGACCGCAATATTGGATGCCCAACCAACCGCGGTAAGCTGGTAGGGACAAAGAGGGTGAGCTTTGTTTATGCCGCTTTTTCTAAGCCCTTCCTCGAGTGAGGTGGGCAGTGCTATCACTAAATAGTGCTGTCCAGCCATACCAGCAGGACCGAGTGTGAACTTCACCCCCGCTTAATTCACAAACGACTATCTTACTGGTACCGCTCACGTGCAGAATCATGGCTAGCGACTCCCAGCGCCATCCTACGCCTGCCGCAGTCACCATTCCTCCATCGCCGTGAGACTTTGGAAGAAACAGAAAAATTCCAGGAAAAACAAAAAGCGACACAAAAGAGAAACCTGCACGTGGAATAGATTAAAGTGAATAAGGGATGTGCATGCCCAGATCCACTCTCTCGTCTTGAAATGCCTTCTATCCACTGAGGCTAGTAATAGCAACAAGTAAAAAAGCAGAACAAGATGCAGTGGCTTGCCAGAAGCACGTTTCGGTCTGTGCAACTGCCAGAAAAGTATGCCACATTACCCTGCTGGAGTGCCTGATCCTTGCTGTAACTGTGAGTGCCAGCCACACCAGACTTCCAAAATTTACTATATATATATATATATATATATATATATATATATATATATATATATATACGTATCATATCGCGCACGTGTTTGTCTGCCACTTGCGCTGTCTTACTCACTCTGACGTCACGACCTTTAGGCAAACTGCAGCACTGTGAAAACATAAAGGGAGCACTAAGAGTGCTGAATCCTAGGCGAGACCTGCTCCATGCAGTTGGACCATGTTACACCAATTATCCTAAATGGTTCCATTTGCTGATCCGTTGGTACAAGATAATTAGATAATGAATAAAGAAACACTATACAGTGCTACACCCTCGGTTGGTGTACATGCACATCACATGGCGCTAAGACATGTGAGGCAAGAGGCACAAACGCTCACGGTTGTTGTCATGAGGTGACCCCAGAGCCCAAAACAAAACATTAAATGTGGGCAAACATGCACGTGCACGTGTAGATTAGGCGCCTGTTTGCTCCGACTTTGGATGCCTTAACAAAAATAAATAGAGAAAAGCTGGATTTACAATATGCAAACGCTTGAGAGTCGCGTCGCGTGCGTCGCGTCGCGTCACGTCGCGTAGTACAAATTCAAATTGTAAATGGTCGACGCGACGCGACGTTCGACGGACGCGACGTTCGACGGACGCGACGTTCGACGGACGCAACGCTCGCGACGCGACGCGTCGAAATAGAACCAAGTTCTATTTGAGCGTCGAACCGGAAACTCTTCACGTCGCGTCGGAAGTAGCACCTAGATCTCGACAAATCACAGCCAACTATAAATGCACGTGTGGCTTTCGTCAGCAATGATTATTGATTTCGGCGCTGTACTCGACGTTGAACGGTCTATAGATTGTGTAGGGAGCTGTCCTTGCTTGTGGATAATCAACTGCAAGATGTAGAAAGACCTGCGTGCAAGGGAGAACGCGCAGAAATTGATTTTGAGCAAGTTGGGGGTTCCAGCAGAGTTGTGCTAGTAGAAAATCGAAGCGCGAGTGGTCAGTTCAATAACTGAGGCAGCGACGTCTACGGCGCGCTGAAATCGTATTGTGAATGATGCGATGCGTGTGACGCGATACGTGCCACTCCCACGCAAGACAACGTGAAAGGACGCACGCGACGCGACGCTCAAGCGTTCCTATATTGTAAATCCAGCTAAACGTACTAGCGTACTTACAGGTCAGTCGTTTCGTCTGACAAACAGACGCGGTCATGAACAATGCACGTTCTCATTCGCAAATTCCCGTCAAGCGCCACATTTCTGTTGTGATTTTTGCAACAACACCGTAGCCGCTCAGCCATGCACACCGACAATTCAAGCTGTCAGACTGCAGAACCACTATGCAGAAACTGTGAAACAATCAAAATGTTACAAGTCAGGTACAGCTACACCTTCGTTCTCTAGACGCCTGGTTGTTGTTGGGAAAACATAAACGTGCAAATGTAGACTGTAGGTGTTGTTTCTATGTGCTAAACCTGTAAAGCAAAAAAACTTAACATCATATAATCATGCTCGGTTAGTTTAGTAGATCACTTTGTCTAAAAGAAATTGCGTGGAGACAACCCCGTTAGTCTCTATAACTATTTGATGTCTTGATAGCAGGCATGCAGTCTTGAAACAGGGTGCATACACACTTAGCATAATAGTTCTAACTTCAAAGCTGGCTGATTCTGTGTGTATCACGGTCTCGTTTACTTCCAAATTTCATCTAGACCTATGTCAAGCAGGTATAGCACATGCACTTTTCTATTTCGTGTTTGCACGCGTACGTACAGTACGTAATACCGTAAACTGAATCGGGTTTTGCATAACTCTACCGTTTGTAAATGTGATGAATGTCTAGCAGTGCCGCTGCTTGGTGTACAGTACAATACCTCTAGCTCGATACGCATGCACAACCGGAGTTTAATTGTAGTGACATAATAATTATATTGTGACGCTACAATGACTGCAGGCAAACGCCAGCACGCCAGACGTAGGCACATGCAGTGCCCGGTTTGCGTATGCGAACTCCGAAGTGATCGACATACCGGTGTAGTAGGAAATCCGTCTCGGGGAAATCTGTCTCGGCCGAGACACATTTCCTTAGGATATCTGTCTCGGCTAGTCAGATTTGCTAGGAAATCTGTCACTACGCTGGGAAATTAGTCTTGGCCGAGACACATTTCCTTAGGATATCTGTCTCGGCCGAGGCGCTAGGAAATCTGTCACCACGCAGGAAATATGTCATTGTGTGTCTCACCCACACGCATGTGCAATTGTTTGATATTCTGAATGACGGGAAGCGCCATGGAAGAGCAAATGTACGAGCGGGTCGTTTTCTACCTTGAAAACGGTTCATATCCAACAGGTAGGCTCACGAAGAACAGCTGTCACACCGTCTCTACGTCCGTGCGATTGCCGATCCTCCTAACGATGTTGGTGATCTAGGTCTCTCGGAAAGCGAGAAGAGTGGTGTCCGTAAGAAATCCAAACTGTTCCAGCTAGAGGAAGGGATTCTCTACTTCCAAGACAAGAAACAATCGACACGCAGACAAGTTATCAGAGACGATACGACAAAAAGACAGGTGAACTCTCTAATTTCTCGGAGTTACGGGTTTCACCTCTAGTTAGCCATGCATGCCCTAAACTGGGGTGTAGCAATCATTTTTAAATTGTTCGGGCCTAACGCGCGCTAAAGGAGGTGACCGCGGCACGTGACAAAGCATGACTAGCGTGCGCTACCATCCAGCTAATGAAAAACAGTGTCCCCACCAATTAATCTAATTGACCTAACTGTACGTCCCCAAAGTTATGTTTTGACTTTGCCACAAACTGGTCATGAAAAACTATAATATGATCCACATTATCGTATATTTTAATATTGGCCTGTAATAAAGACTCTATATACTCCAAATAAATAAAAGTAAATAATATATTTAATTGTCTATACCTAAACTGGAAGTTGCGGAAATCGTCTGTTGGTGTAAGTCAGTAATTTCAAAATTGGTCGCCCTCACCCTTTGGCAGTTTTGGTACGCCCCTGCTAGTAAACTGCAAGGGCAGATGACAAAATTTCGTCATGTTGACTTAATAAAATGTTTACATTATGTCTTCTCTGTATATCCAGATTCTCCAAGGATGTCATGTCACTGGAGGTCATCATCTTGGCAGGGACAAAACGCTAGATCGAGTGACAAAGAAGTACTACTGGCTAGGAATAGTAGCTGATGTGAAACAACTAGTGAGAACAAGCATGCATAATTTTTTCAGAAGGTGCTTCAAAATACTGTCTCTGCACATTTCATTTCTCAGGTTCAACATTGTGATATATGTCAGAGAGTGAAAAGAAAGTTTGATCATCCATCAGAACCGTTACATCCATTACCTGTACCATCTAAGGTCTGGTCGCAAATTGGCGTTGACTTGGTTGGACCATTGCAAGTCACTAGTAGTGGCAATCAGTATATTGTTGTGGCTGTCGATTACTTCAGCAAATGGCCTGAAGCCAAAGCAATTCCATCGAAAGAAGCAATTCACGTTGCTGACTTCCTTAACTCACTCTTTCTACGACATGGATTTCCAGAGGTGTTGATATCCGATCAAGGTCGCGAGTTTTGCAATGCTATCTGCAATGAACTTTTGACAAAGACAGGAGTCAAACACAGAATTACGTCTGCCTACCACCCTCAAACAAACGGACTGACTGAGCGTTTCAATCAGACACTGAAAAATGGAATCTGCCAGATGACAAACTGCACAGATGAAGACTGGGATTCAACAATTGAGGCTATTCTATTTTCCTATCGCACTGCTGTTCATGCTTCGACCAAATTCACACCATTCTTTCTTTTTAATAATCGAGATCCTCGTATGCCTCTAGATGTGCAACTGCATGCACACCACGTCTCAGATTCAACTGCGGAAACCACGATGCATTGCCTGACTGATGAAGAGATGCAACATGATGTAGAACTGCTAGTCAATCTGAAACACCAGTATACAGCAGCTGCTAAACGAAATATTGTCAAAGCCCAGGAACGCCAGAAAGCTTACTATGACAAGCGCCATAATACATATTCTTTATCTCTCGATCTCAATGACCAAGTTCTTTTAAAAAATAGTAAACATGACAGCCGTAAGGGTGGAAAGCTGGACGTGAAGTGGACTGGTCCATACTGGGTGTCAGAACGTCTTCCGAAAGGCTGTTTCAAGCTGAAAAATGGAAATGGTGCTGTTCTGAAGCAAATCTTTCATGCAAGTCGTCTCAAACCGTATTATCCACCGCAGAGCTACGAGCCATGTGGTAGTGGCACTTCAGACGAGTGCAAAGATACCGTATGCAGCGATTTGAACATGATTGTTTTGCATACACATGGCGTAAGTTCTGTTTATTAGATCAATGAAGATGAAAATGCTGCAGAAGCCATTGAATGGCACGCGGATGACTTACCTCTTCTATCCCCTGCGTCTGCATGTGTACGTGTGGATGCTTCAGTTGCATTCCAACCTGATGCGCAACCTTCAAGGACACATCAAAATGAAGGACAGGTAGAGGTCTTCTACAGTGACAGTCAATTAATATAAAAATAATGAATGTCGTTAATATACCATTTTACACCAACTTCATATGCCTAATAGAGCACTATAGCTGTGTTTGGATATTTTCCACCTTCTGTGCCTTGCAGGGGTTATTGGTGATGGATAACAGGACAGAAATAGAGGCCCGTTCATTACCATCTACAACTCAACCATCAGCTTCATCCAGGGAAATCTCAGATGAAACTGACAAGGGAGCTTCTTCCAGGGAAATCTCAGATGAAACTGACAAGGGCACTGTTGGAAGCAGAAGTATCAAATGTGACAGACGTAAATTACGGTTGGAACCTAAGAAAAGTATGGCGCGCGATGTGTGTCATAATTCCGTCGGCTGGGCTGCGCTAACTCGTCGGCTGGGCTGAGATATCATGTTTCCACAACTAATTTACATCGCAGCCCAGCCGACGACACGCGTCAAGTGTGTCATAAT
The DNA here is from genome assembly GCF_963422355.1 of Corticium candelabrum. Lineage (NCBI taxonomy): Eukaryota > Metazoa > Porifera > Homoscleromorpha > Homosclerophorida > Plakinidae > Corticium > Corticium candelabrum. The sequence goes on along the minus strand of NC_085087.1, from coordinate 7,653,729 downwards.
TCCGTCGGCTGGGCTGCGATATCATCGACCAGCCGACGAAACGACATCAACCAGCCGACGAAACGACATCAACCAGCCGACGAAACGACTTTTGACACACATGGCGCGCCATGTTATGGTTATGTTATGTGTCAAAAGTCGTTTCGTCGGCTGGTTGATGTCGTTTCGTCGGCTCATTGATGTCGTTTCGTCGGCTGGTTGATGTCGTTTCGTCGGCTCATTGATGTCGATTCGTCGGCTGGTTGATGTCGTTTCGTCGGCTGGTTGATGTCGATTCGTCGGCTGGTTGATGTCGTTTCGTCGGCTCATTGATGTCAGCGGGTGGCCTCAGGGTGCGTGACCATTTCGTCCATTCCATTTTCAACAATTGAATAAATATTGAATTAGAAATTGAAAATAGCCTAGAAGTTGCTTGTAATCTCAATATTCAATTCTATTAAAAATTAAAATTGACTGATTGACAAACTATAATTATCTGCGGATTATAATAGATATTGAAAACATACTTAATATCTAACCAATTTCTATTTCAATGCAATGCAATATTGAAATTGCAAGCACGTTAGTTTAATTTTCAATGTTAAATTCAATAATCAATTTAAATTTAATGTAATTTTAAATTTTATTTTTTTTTAATTTAAATTTTAAAAATTAAATTTTGAATTTTGAATTTGCATGGTCAATTGGTCCATTCCATTTTTAATTTTTGAGACAAATTAAAAATTGAATGTCAAATTAAAAATTGACTGGCGTTGTTTGCTCTTACCTGCGAATTTTCAACTCTTGCTGTGTCCACTGTGGACTCGGGCCCGCCACACGCGGGGAAGTCCCTAAAGGCTGTATAAAGGCTTTCTTATAACAGGCACCCTAGTGGATACAACAAGCTACGACGTGTTAATTAACATGCGTACATCTCTAGACAACAACGTTTACAACAACGTGTAGAGGTGCCTGTACAGGCCTGTAAGAACCTTATCATAACACAAAGTGTTTACCTGTGAATTGTTGATCTGTTGTATCCACTAAGGTTAGTGCCTCTAGGGACTTCCCCGCGTGTGGCGGGCCCGCGTCCACAGTGGACACAGCAAGTGTTGAAAATTCGCAGGTAAAAGCAAACAACGCCAGTCAATTTTTAATTTGACATTCAATTTTTAATTTGTCTCAAAAATTAAAAATGGAATGGACAAATTGGCCATGCAAATTCAAAATTCAAAATTTAATTTTTAAAATTTAAATTTAAAATAAAAATAAAATTTAAAATTAAATTAAATTTAAATTGATTATTGAATTTAACATTGAAAATTAAACTAACGTGCTTGCAATTTCAATATTGCATTGAATTGAAATAGAAAATTGTTTAGAAATTAAGTATGTTTTCAATATTTATTATAATCCGCAGATAATTATAGTTTGTCAATCAGTCAATTTTAATTTTTAATAGAATTGAATATTGAGATTACAAGCAACTTCTAGGCTATTTTCAATTTCTAATTCAATATTTATTCAATTGTTGAAAATGGAATGGACGAAATGGTCACGCACCCTGAGGCCACCCGCTGACATCAATGAGCCGAAGAAACGACATCAACCAGCCGACGAAACGACATCAACCAGCCGACGAATCGACATCAACCAGCAGACGAAACGACATCAATGAGCCGACGAAACGACTTTTGACACATAACATGGCGCGTCATGTGTGTCAAAAGTCGTTTCGTCGGCTGGTTGATGTCGTTTCGTCGGCTGGTCGATGATATCGCAGCCCAGCCGACGGAATTATGACACACTTGACGCGTGTCGTCGGCTGGGCTGCGATGTAAATTAGTTGTGGAAACATGATATCTCAGCCCAGCCGACGAGTTAGCGCAGCCCAGCCGACGGAATTATGACACACATCGCGCGCCATAGAAAAGAGTACGTTTCCAGCTTGCGGTTAGCTCATTGAAAAATATCTTCTATTCTGTAATCCTTCTCTATGATTTGATTTGCCTTATACAGACAAATGAAGATGACAAAGAATGCAGTCAGACAGCGAATGAGGAGGAGAATAGCAGAGAAGAAGATGGAAAACGTAAGCGCAAGCTTGATTATAGGGGCCAAACTCAACCCCAAACAAAACGAAGACGTACTATAGTAAGTATCTCTTTGGGAAACCCTCTGAAAGGTTTAACTTACGTATTCCATGAATTGATTAGGAATCTAAGAAGAACAGTTTCACTATTTCAAGGCGAATGAGAGAAATTCTCATGCAAGGCCGCGAGCTTACGGATGAGCATATTTCTCTTGCTCACAACATACTAAAGAAACAGTTTCCACACATTGATGGCCTACAGTCACCGTTACTTGCACAGACGAATGGTTTTATCCCAGTCCAGCATGAGGGCATCCAGATACATCACGTCCCTGAGCGAAGCCATTGGGTAACTTCTAGTTGCTGTGGCCAACATATATCAGTTTATGACAGCAAAGAGGCCGGTTTTCAACTTAGTACTTCTCTCAGTCACCAGTTAGCCTTGATTTATAGGCTGGCGGTAGAAGATGATAGCGAAGACGATGATGATGGAAATGATCCCATCAACTTGTTTGTTCAAAAGCCCTATGTCCAACAGCAGAGGGGAGGTTCGGATTGCGGACTGTTTGCCATTGCATTTGCTGTGCATCTTGCTTTTGGAGACAATTTATCGACTCTGCAATTCGACCAGGCACTGATGAGACGGCACCTTCTCAAATGCTTTCAGCAGAAAGAAATGATGCCTTTTCCGCAGATGACAAAGACCACGGCTCATCGTCCCAAGAGACTTCGCGGTGTCATGATTGAGCTTTGTCGTTGGTGCTTGATGCCCGAGACATTTGCTGCTACAGTGAAGTGCCAGAAATGCGATGATTGGTGTCATTTGAAATGTGCTAGACCGATATTGCCTACTAGGAGCAAAAAATGGACCTGTGGTAACTGCAAGTAAAAATTCTGCATGCATACACTAGCTGACACTATACACATGTATATAGTTCGTGTTTGCGTTCAACGTGCATTACTGTTTGCATTGTGTGTATGATGAGCCTAGAACTTTGTTTAAACTGTGCTGTACGTATACATACGTATAGTGGGAGGCTGCAGTACAAATGAGAAACCTGGAATGCTGTGTTATGTTCCCTAGAAACGTGGTTAAATATATCATGATTTAGGCCCATTAGTAAATTCCCTGCTGCATGGAGGCATTTTCAATACCGAAACACCGGCCGTTCTGGGTTTTCCTAGAACATTCAGAGTGAGCTGCGTTTCCTAGCTCCGAGACCGATTTCCTAGGAAATCTGTCCCGCCCGATACCGATTTCCTAGAACATGCAGGGCGTGACGGATTTCCTAGCTCCGAGACCAATTTCCTAGGAAATCCGTCTCGGCCGGGACAGATTTCCTGCCGGGACGGATTTCCTACTACACCGGGTATAGCAGAATTAAGCGGAAAGAGACGGGCTCGGCACTGGTAGACGGCAGCTGTCAGTCTATTAGCACGCAGTATCGTCTGCAGGCAAAATAATATTGATGTCACGTGAACTAGAGCATACTTGTTACTTCTATTTCGTCACTGAAAGCAAAATTTGCTTTCTGCATGCTATGTACTACCTATAGCTAGAACAATATTGCATGAGGCATCCGTTTCACTAATAAATGAATGGGTAAACATGTGTGCCAAAGTGGTTACCAAGCTAAGGAACTTGCAGAAATAGATTTAGTTAATACATTAATTAAGGGTTGTAGATTATAACTTTTTTGAATCAGTTATAAAGAATTATAGAAAAACGAGCTATGGCAGAGTTGATAATAATAATTATTAATTATGTAATTTGATGTGTTATAAGTGTCATATATAGATATATTATTTGAAATGCATTGCATTATTTTTAGCACTGAACAAAAATGTGAATTGAGCCGAATACGTTCTTCTTAGATCCAGATTTTAGTTAAATAAATTAAGTTAATTAATTAATACCTCGAGTAAAAACTGTAAAGATCATTTTAATTAATTGCATAAAATCTCTAAAGCAAAATTCAGATCATCATGTCAAATGACTTGGATTATAAATCAAAGACTTCTAGTCTTACGTATAGCTATGCAGAATTCCCCTTTCTCATTGCTTCCCTATAGATAAGAGTTTAATTAACTTAATATAATTCTTTAAAGCATGTCCAAAATGTACCTAAGCCCATGAAGAAATTTCCGAAGTAGACCATCTACATAAATTGATTTGCATAGTTTCGAGACCACGTGACTATGAGGGGTATCTAGATTTGTAAGAACAACGTTTTGTCTCTCCGGTACCCATGTCTAGTAATTCCGGCAAGTGGCACGCCTTATTTTCGCCTAAATGCTAGTAACAAAGAACACCGACAAGAACTCTAGGCATGTTGTGTTTAGTCAGCATTGTTGTCGTGTCATAGCTTCTAGATTCGTTGCTCTGTAGAGTCTCTTTCACCTTTTTCCACAGTTAATTAACCTGTCTAAATTAATGGTAGTTCTACAGTACCAGCTGCTGGCTAAATTTTGTAGTAGCTGCACGCTTGCCTGCTGCAAATTAATTGAGCAGTATAAAATAGTGGGCGGTGCGAAACGTGCTTTGTTGGTATTTTAAGATATTAAGTTCCATAGCATATCTAGTTACAGTATCTTCTGGTGGCGTCATGTCTCGTTTACGCAGTAAACTCGTCTGTGTTGCATTCTTTACATTACAACTGATTGAAAGCGTGTTGTCTAGCCAACAGGCGACTAAAGGAGCCACTGAGACCTGCCAGGCGTGTGGAGGATGTGCCTATGGACGTGACGGTCGCGACGGTAAAGACGGAGCAAGTGGACCACAAGGTCCATCTGGAGCTCCAGGCCTTCCAGGGCCTCCAGGGGAGCCAGGCGGACTAGGAAAGATGGGAAAATCGGGCCCTCAAGGTCCTCCAGGTCGAGCAGAAAGCACTCAGCATGTGGATCGACGTCTAGTGGCAGCATTGTCAAGAATCGAGAGGCTTGAAACCGAAATACAGAAGGGCGATGAGAAGAAAACGTTTGGGTCTGGTAAGGATGGTGCTCTGAATATCAAGAGAGATAATACACACATTGTAGAGTGTTTTTATGTCACTCTGTCAACAATCAGAGCAGGAAGTCGAGTCGTCAGCGTCAGCAGTTGTTCATTGTTGTCTCCAGGAAATGAAATAATGTTTCATTAAACGCAGCATCCAGTCCATCCTGGAGTCTATGAATTCTCTTACGTTTTGTCTTGTGCATTGAACACTCTGAAACTGCGCAATCCCTTGAAAAACTTGTATGAATCAGCTGTTTATAGTGGCTCAAACCCAAAAGTTGTACAGTTTTCTGTTGTATCTCATTTCACTAACGTAACAGTAGCTGGTAGTCTCAAAGCTATTGCCTGGGATGGTCGTTGTGGTGGGATTGTGGTTTTCCGGTCAAATGGAAGTGTTTCTGTTGATGAGACAGGCACCATTTCTGTAAGAGGAAAGGGTTCTAGAGACTCTCCTCGATTTGTATCCAATAGAGACTATGTCCCTGGTTATGTGAGTGAATCAAGTAAAGTTGGTTACGCTGCAGTTCGGCAGTCAGCAGCTATTGGATCTGGAGGAGGAAGTGGAAATGGTCAAGGAGGTGGTTATGGGGGAGCTCATCGCACTGTTGGTTCTGCTCCACAACGAGGAGGATGTGACCTTGCAGCAGCAGGAGCTCCAACAATAACGGGTGACAATGATTATTCATTGGTAGAATTTGGTGGCTCTGGTGGAGCAGCAGGATCGCATAACAACTATGGCCGTGATGGAAGCAAAGGTGGAGGTAGTGGAGGAATAATTTTTATATTTTCTCAAAGTAGAGTTATTGTGGAAGGACAAATAGATGCCCGTGGAATGTCTGGAGAAGACGGTTACCCTGCTAATGATGTGTCGCAGCCAATGGGAGGTGGTGATGGTGGAGCTGGGGGAGCAGTCATGATAGTCACAACAACGTCTAATCACAAAAGTAACATTCTTGTAAGTGGCGGTGCAGGAGGTGATTCAGCTATACACAGTGGTTGCAATCCAGGAGGCAGAGGTGGCTCAGGTGGATTGGGATGGATTAGAGTAGCTGACCCTTTTACTACATGACATTATGGCTGTGCACCAATAGTTTGAACTCTGAAAGTGTTGCGTAATTACATGCAAGTGCATACCTACCAGGTTTTAGGGTTAGGTATAGGGTTGCTGTATGCTGTATCCTAGATACTAGATGCTGTTGAGTGTCACATATTATACTTTCTAATTGCTCTACAATTCGTTATACAAGTTAGTTCACTGTCGTATGAGCAATTAGATGCAATTTCGGGAAATCGGTTTCTTCATCAAGTAAATATTAATCTATGCTCTTGTGGTTTTACAGTTGACAGTCTAAATTATTTGTTTGCAAATGTATTTATAAATATATAAATATTTATCTATTTATTCTTAGTTTGTGTTTACTAACGTATTTTATTATATTGGCTACCACTAAAGTATTACAATCTAATTTCTAATCACGCTCCATTAGCTTAGCAAATCACTTTGTCTAGAACAAATTGCATGGAGACACCCCGTTAGTCTATAGCTATTTGATGTCTTGATAGCAAGCATGCAGTCTTGAAACAGGGTGTATACACACGTACATAATAGTTCTAACTTCAAAGCTGGCTGATTCTGTGTGTATCATGGTATCGTTTACTTCTAAATTCCGTCTCTAGCTATATCAAGCAAGTATAGCGCATGTACTTTTCTATTCCGTGTTTACACGCGTACGTACTGTACGTACTACTGTAACCTGAATCGGGTTTTGCATAACTCTACCGTTTGTAAATGTGATGAATGTCTAGCAGTGCCGCTGTTTGGTGTACAGTACAGTACCTCTAGCATGATACCCATGCACAACCGAAGTTTAATTGTAGTGACACCATAATTATATTGTGACGCTTCAATGACTGCAGGACTGCAGGCAAACGCCAGCACGCCAGACGTAGGCACATGCAGGGCCACATTTGCGAATGCGAACTCCAAAGTAATCGTCATATGGGGTATGGCAGAATTTGAAGTGGGAGGAGACAGACTCGGCACGGCTGGTATCAATCTATTAGCACGCAGTATCGTCTGCAGGCAAATAACATTGACGTAACGTGAACTAGAGCATACTTGTTACTTTTATTTCGTCACTGAAAGCAAAATTTGCTTTCTGCATGCTACGCACTACCTCTAGCTAGAACAATATTGCATGAGGCATCCATTTCACTAATAAATGAATGGGTAAACAACGTGCCAGTCTACATCATCTAGAGCAAACGTACGAAATGTGAAATGTACGCTATTGTTGCTAGCAGCTAGTCGCTAGACAGCGGTTCACACACTGTATTTATCTCAACGTGCCATGACGTAGCCAATTGCTTTAGTGTTTGCAAAGCCATTGTCTGGAGTGCAGCACGCGTAGTTTCCAGCACTAATTTCCGCCGACCCATGCGTGTACGATGTTCCAAAACCAACGAAAGAGTCTGGAGACTCACATTCGTTTTGTTCGTTAGCAACAAATCCTAGACGTACTCGTGAGGTTCTTGGTCCATAATATGAGTGGTCACTTATAATGTTGAATCCTTCCTAAAATCAATAATCGAATATCAATTCTTGTAGATACTAGTAGTACCTTTTCTGTGATTTTTGGTTATATAATTTTTATACTATCTACACGTTGAGCTATAAACATGTTATATATTGATACGTCTTATGTTTGTTGCCTGCTTATTAATATTAAAGATATTTTAAATTTTGTAGACACTATTTAAAATATCTTTAATATTATATATACATATATAAAAAATGTATCAAAATCTTCTTACTTGCAGATACTGACGCTAAAATTTGCAAGCGGAAAATCGGTACAGCAAACACTAGTGAATTTTTAGTTTACATGCATGATATCAGGTACATGATAGTGTGATAATTATCTAAGCCTCCGTTTTTGCTTAACGATTGCCATGCGTGTTCGACTGTCGCTCACCTTGTTGCAATGATTCTGAAGAGATGATGTTGGCAATAAACTTCTCCACTTACTCTCACCAATACTCGTGCTTCTGTACTGTCCATCAGCAATAAGACTGTAGAGAGATGATGCGGTATAGCTGAAGGTGATCCATCTGGTCGTTCCATCTACTTTCATTCCCAGACGAAGTTCAGTAAATGGTAGTGTCCAATACGAAGCCAATTTCGTTTCTTTGTCATCCAAATCCAAGTTATTTGGTTGAAATGTTTTCTTGTTCAACCACAAGTCGCTGTGGTAATCAAACGTTTGCTTATTTCCATCTATCTTCATGATCAAAGTCCAACCTTCGCTTGCATCACAGAATACCTGTTTTTGTAAGCACAGTAAATAAAAATTCTATATGAGCGTGTACTTGAACTATGCCAACCTGGAATGGTGGATCGTTAAAAGATGGTCTAATCCAATATTGTCCATTGTGATGAGATGAGCTATACATGTCGTCAAGTTCTATCTGCTTACAGGATGATGCGGGCAGCAAAAACGAGCTACCAGGTGTCAACACTAGAGTCAACCAGTGGCTGGTGTTACAATACTCGACTTCCTTCACTTGTTCGTTATATTTCATCATCCCTAGTTAGGCAAATTCTCTTAACAACTATCATCGTTTTAGAGCATGCAACCACCGTGTCGCACCTTTTGTGCTATTGGAACATGTATCGATGCAACAAGATGCACCTACTTTGTCAATTGCTTTCTTAATATCTGCTAAATCGTCTCCAAAGTGATCAACCGTTGCCGTCAAGCTCTAAAATAACGAATAACGTCATTAACGAATCACTGTCTTAGTATGACGTCTGAAGTCTGCTTTCGTGCTTTGTTGGAGCTCAGCGACGTTTTCTTGTAATTCTAGGAAAATATTCTACAAACGTATGAAAGGATAGACTATTAATAGAGAGAGAATTAACTATAGAAACGCTATCATGCATGAATGAACCTGCAAGTAAACAAATTGTCTGTTTTGTGTTTATAGGTCAGTTTTTACGTCTTCCACTTGCTGACCTAAGATCTGTTACCAATATACAATGATCAAATAGTAAGTTTCGAATATCTTACAGCCAGCAGACGGAATTGTATTTATATTATATTTAGAGGAAGATATCGTAGCCAAGGGTGTATGATACAAACATATTCAACTCACTTTCAAAGTGTCATTTTGTAGAGAATTATCTCGTTGAAGTTGTGCCGCGTTCTCTTTCAATTCCAATGAATTATTCTAAAATTCGTAAAAAGATGCGAGACAATTGACTAGAAGATGCTATGATTGACTGACCTGCAAGACATTGGATTGTTCAAGTTGTTTCCGTAGTTGGGTTTTTACAAGTTCCAGTTCGTGTCGCAAATTCTGTTGTAATATTGGTGAGTACATTCACGAGCTCGCGCGCGAACACGTACACACACACACACACACACACATACACACACACACACACACACACACACACAAACACACACACACACACACACACACACACACACACACACACACATGCACACACACATACAAACAAACAAACAAACAAACACACAGAGACACACACAAAAAACAAACACACACACACACACACACACACACACACAAATACACACAAACACGCACACACACATACACACTCAAACTGACACACACAAACAGACAGACAAACAGACAGACAGACAGACAGACAGACAGACACACACACACACACACACACACACACACACACACACACATGCACACACACATACACACACACACACACACACACACACACACACACACACACACACACAAACACACACACATGTGCACACACGCACACACACACACACAAACACACACACATGTGCACACACGCAAACAAACAAACAAGCAAACAAACAAACAAAACTAGCAAACAAACACAGACAGAATATTTGTATCATGAATGCTAACAATTGAGCTTTGGTTAAGAAGCACGTTGTTTGTTTGGAGGCCATCGCAGATCTCTCGCAATTCCGAGTTTTCTCTCTACATAGTTCAATTTGATCATCTTAGCCTCATAATAATTCCTAGGCTGCATAGTTGTAAACCTCCAACTTGATTCTTTCCTTTCTTTCACTCTCCATTTCATTTTTCAAACCAGTGACTGTCGACTCTACTTTCTGCCAAAAAATCATGTCATCCTACTCATGTTTCATGTAGTGATTAATCTAGCCTATCTAAAATTGTTACTCTTTGAAACGACGCGAATGTCTCGCCACCACTAGCACTCTTGCCAAAAACTGCTTCCATGGCGGCCAGTGTTCCAAGCGATCTCGAAAGCGTAAGAGCCCGGATTAGCAGACCTGGCACGATTTGCGACGCACTAATTTTTGACTCGTTTTGGAGTCAGTGATTCCAACGTGACTCCCTTATCCTGCGTGATTGCATTAAACTTAGTAGTTATGTGTTACACAATAACCAAATCAAATATCAAATTGTATGCACATATATGGTCTGTGACCCTTCCGGCCATTTCAATTTTCAATTTTTAAATTCCAATTTTTATTTTTCAATTTTTGTCAAAGGTTTTCAAGTATTTTGCTAAAAAAATTAATTCGGCAAGCAAAATTTATTATTCATTTTTGATATTAATTTTTCATTTCTTATTTTTTGTTGTTCTATTTTCAAGTTTCTATCTTTGATTATATTTGGTTGAGTTGAAATGAAATGAAATGAAGTTGGAATGAAAAACGACTCCCTACTGCGTAGAGTTATGACTAGGGTGCGCGTTCCAGCAGACTCCCTGCTGCGTTATTCTCACAAGGCTGTTTCATTTTTCTTGCTTGCTGTCTTCAATTTTCGTTCTTGCTGCGTTCAATTTTCATTCCTGCTGCGTTCATTTTTCGTTCTTTCTGCGTTCAATTCTTTTGACATTTAACTCAACCAAATATAATCAAAGATAGAAACTTGAAAATAGAACAACAAAAAATAAAAATTAAAAAATAAAAACAAAAATTTGCTTGCCGAATTAATTTTTTCAGCAAAATAATTGAAAACCTTTAACAAAAAATTAAAAAATGAAAAATGAAAAATTGAAATTAAAATTTGTAAATTAAGAAATTGAAATGGCCAGAAGGGTTACGGATCATATATCTATATAACTGTTCAATCTGTTTTGGCCAACAAATAGAACAATACAAATAGCAGACACATGC
>NC_085087.1:7584990-7632490 GCF_963422355.1 Corticium candelabrum | reverse complement strand
CACCGAAAGTGATTGTTACCAGCATCTGGTATTTTTAGAGTGTTAGGTTTCCTAGTTAGCCCTAAAGCCGCAACTATAATTCTGGAACTGACTTTTAGCTAAAGCCGCAATGGACTTTAGCTTTTTGTAACGGACTTTTAGTCTAGCTACTGTAGAAGCGACACTTCAGAAGGTCAACAAGGCACCAGTTCTCACTATCTAAAAAATAAAATTTTTTTTTTGAGAAAATGATGGGTATGTAGGAATGGGTATGTACTTAATCATGCTCATCTCGTACATCACAATCTTTTTACCTAGAGTAATTAAAACGCAGCAGTCGTGTGTGACACTCACAGTACTGGATTGTGATGTAGGAGATGAGCATGATTAAGTACATACCCATCCCTACATACCCATCATTTTCTCAAAATGTTTTTTTTGTATTTTTTAGGTAAAAACATTGTGATTGAAAAGAGCTCTAAAACTAAAGAGGGATAATGCATCGAATATGTGTATGTAGTTTGAAATGGAAACGACAGTCCTAGTAAACGTGTGCAGCTCGGCCGGAATTTCAATCTTTGATTGCCTCTCTAAACAACTCCCACGTTACGCCCAGCATACACGGAAGTACGTAGCAGCCCATGGATGTACATAATAACACTGATTGCATCTATATACAACTCCCATTACCTAGAGGTCCGCGGAAGAGATACACGCCTGCATGCACAGAGAGTCAGGCAGGACGCCGCGCCGTTGAACATAGTGGTACTGTACATGTTCAACTACACGCAACTGTAAGCAGCATGTAGCAGCAGGTGGAAGTGGCAGCTAGGCTTCCAAACGGTAGTCACATGTACACACGTGACCGGAACAACATGGCGTTGTGAGAAGCAGTACGTGGAATTGCTTGGCAGCGGTTGACTGATACAAGGTGAACTTGCACATTTCTAGGTGTTGGGTCAGTGCAATTCTTCGGACAAGAGCGAATCGTTTGGTGTGACTCTCGTCGTTGTAGCTGCTTCGAGTGAGGCGCTAGCCTGGCTGACAAAAGTGAAATGTGAAATGTGAAAGAATAAATTTGGTTTTTTACTTGCCGATAGCTGGCTTCTGAGACGCTTAGTGTCAGCGGTGATAGTCTGGCTACCATTAGGAACGTTTGAAGGTGAACGCTACGTGGGTCCGATATCTCTGTAATGAGTTCTGAGAGATCCCGTTTGGATGCGTTTGGATACTTTTGTATGGGCCGCCATTTTAGATTCTTCGCATCTCTACGTAGGGAGTCTCCCTGATACATGCATATACAGTAGACATGCAGATGGTTGCAGTTCTGTACCTTCATCGTCGCTTGCAATTCAGAAACCTTGAACAAAACAGACATTCCTAAAGTGCTCGAATGCACCGCAAGTGTGTGACAGTTATACTTACCGTTCGGAAGAGCGTATTTACGAGGCAATCTCTGTCGTCAGCTTCCGTGTGTACAAAGAACATTCTCGCTAGTAACTAGACAGATAGACAACGAGACAACACAATGAGGCAATTGCATGCAATGTCATGTTTCATGATGCTTGCATCATGCTTACCACAACGAGCGAAAGACAAAGACGACAATCGGACATGTTCCTTATTGTTTACTTCGCAGATCAAACTCAACACAAAACGTACGTGTTCACAGCTGAAAGTGTTACGTATAACTGATCAACTTCCGGGATAGCTAAACTAACAATTCCGGATAATAAGCGGGTAACGCACTATGTTTAGTAATTGTGTAATGAGAGCACTTCCAATAGTATCGCCAGCCTTCCATGCAGTTCCATTCGACTAGCATCGAAACAGTCAGCAAAAACAGACTAACCACTGAACCGGCAGTGGCGTAGCTACGGGGAGCCTAGGAGGGGCCTGGTCCCTCAAAAAAATTAAGGCGTGGTCTTAATTTTTAGGCTTGCTTCATTTAACAAATAGGGAGAACATGCGGCTTTGTGGTCACTTCTGAGTGATACTGTCTGAACATCAAGATGTAATTCATCTGTGATAAATACTGGAAGTAATTATTTACATTTAGATACACAAACAACACAATGAACATTTTAACAGAAATTACCTTCTCTGTTAGTACATGGATCTGATATCAACGTCTCTAACTCGTGTCTGTCTGATCCAGTAGCTACATCATCATCCTCTTGAATTTTCGTCACAGATTTACCAGTATCATTTTCATCACACTCTGAGACCGACACAATCAGACTAATAACTGTGCATTGAAAATCACTTTGATTCATGTGCCTACGCCTCCGTCTCCGCGTGCCATCATCAGGCCGATGTACTGTTCTCTGGTGAGCTCTCATGTGATCCTTCCTCGTAAATCATTGACCACAGATGGCACACTCATGCTGTTTAAATCTGTCATGGACATAGTTCTGATGCGATCTAAGTGAACTCCCGTGGAAAACTTTTTCTCGCATCGATCACACGAATACGGCTTCACGTGATCGTGAATCGCTTTATAGTGTGCAACCAGATTGTCTTCTCGAGTAAACTTTTTCTTGCAGACTCTACACTCAAATGGACTCTGACCATCATGCATCTCTGTGTTTTAACATGTTATATCGTCATGTAAAATTTTTCTTGCATATTTTACACTGACTGGACGTGTTTGAATATGCAGAAGTGCGATTGTGGACCGTTGACTGGTGTTTAATATAGTTATAATTTTGAATTTGTAGAATGTTGGGGCTTCACTATTCTAGCTAGAAACCTTGCAGCCGGTTGTAATTAGTTTGCTCACAGTGGCGTAGCTCGGCTGAACTAAGGGGGGAGAAAGCGCCAGATCCAGGAATTTTAAAAGAGGGGTTCACCGTTAGCACTTATTTATAGCATCACTAATATTCTCTTTTATAATGAAATTATATAAAATTATTTAACCACGCCTATTGGAAAAGAGGGTGTTGCAACCACCTTAACCCCCACTCTAGATGCAGCCCTGGGGTCGCAAATCTCGAACAAAACATAATGTATGTGAGTAGATTAGAATATTACACGTACAAACACACACACGCGCGCACGCACATACATCGCTCAATGTCAGTGCACATGATATAAATTAATTGTCCCTACGGTACCTCAATGCCAATCATTTTACAGAATTTCTTTAAACTGTTTACCATTATGTATACGCACGATATACTACTGGGCAGCGGTCTACTGATCTAGTTTAACTGAAAATGATCAACTCAACGTCAAACAGTTGGCCACGTCTGCATGTCTGGATGGTTGAGGTTTGTCCACGAGCAAAGCCATGTACATGACGCGACATGACGCGGATTCTTTTTGACATGCGAGCAACATATGTGTGGCCTCGGAATCTCCATAATGAGCGGAAGTATAACGCGGCTCTGTCGAGAGCTGAAAGACGATCGGAAATAAATTGCTAGCCTGGGGGGGACGTGCAACCTGTGAACAGAGGTAGCTACGCCACTGGCTCGTGATCATGCAGCCAGCCAGCTACTATAGGGTCTAGATAAGCAATTGGCACGAAATCTAACCATGTGAAAACCCGAGTATACAACACATCAAAATCGACGTCAAACAGGATAGGACGCCAGTTGTCTATTCTATAGCTAGCAGCTATATATATATTCTGCATGTCTTCTGATTAAACATAATTAATTAAGAGAATGGAGATCTACAGATCATGAAGGGGGTCAACTTTGCAGGATTCTACAATATGGAAGAAGTGTATGCTAACCAACATACACACCAATAATCAAGTTCTTGCAAGAAAAATAAGTGTTGAATGTGCACACCATCAGATGAAGACCATTTCTTGAGTATTTCACAACTCAATCACACTCAATAATGTTAGGAAATCGAGACACAAAAATACAGCTTGAACCTAACATTTTCATACAGACTACTTGAGCTGTGATATCTCCTACAACAATTGCTACCAGGTCCTGAGTCTCTTGAACGAGAAGTAAACGCTTTCCGATCAGCTCCTGAAGATTACTGTAAGCATCAACAACATCAGTCATGCAGTCATTGTCATTATGCAATAATGGCCACTCCTCCATTTTAAGCCATTGAATAACAGCAAACCATTCACATCCAAAAATGATAAAGAGTAATACATAACCAAACAACGGCTGTTCTTCATGACATTCAGTAAATTCAACAGAATAAGAATTTTTCTTTGTCACGTGACTTTTCTTGATTGTATCACATGACCAGCTAGTTTCAGTCTCCCAACAGTTTTGACAAGCAAACCACAACAAAGTTCCTCATTGCCAAGCCTCCTCAAAACAACATTGATTGGGTCAACGAACAGACCCGGTAGACAAAAAACTTTCACAGAATCTTCCACTTCAAAAGGGAACCTAACAAAAACCACAAATATATAGGCATATATAAACAAACTATTCAAAAAAAATTCATAAAGAAATCAAGCCACATACACAACAGAGACCAAGCTTCATATACTTCATTTCAATGACATGTATATGATGTTGTTTAGATTAAGACCGTTGATATTAACTAGAACGAATCCCAGTTCTCTTAGAAAACATGCATATATGGGATAACATTTCTGCTACAACAAAAGAATGTTTCGATGTAGAAATCTGATAGCAGAGTTTCTAAATCAGATTCATCGGTTCCAAAATAGTTGATGCTGAATCAGAAATGTCAGCAAAATTTCAAACTATTAATTCTTGTGGTTTTCAAGGCTACAATTCAATCGAGCCAATAAATATTTCCTAACACTTGATACTCTGTACTACACAGAAATCCAATACTTTAGGTACAAATTTAAAGTTTACACTGACTGCACACGAGAACAAAACAGATATATATGTTCAGGTAGCAACCGATGTCTGACGAATACGTTAGTTGTGACCTGCTAGTACAGCAAAATATACATTTCTATAGCCCACAACATGCTCGCAAGTCACACTCGTATGCTCAACAAAGAAATCTGCTTTGCAAATCTTGAGATCTTCAGCCAGTCGCACATACAGATAATTTAGAGATGTAGGCAAATGGCAACTTGAATTATCTAATTAGCATTACTATTAATTGATAATTACATTAACCTTATATACCATATCAGTCCAAATTTTGTAGCCAAACGAACTACAGGTGGTGCTAATAGCTGGTCAGTCAGTGATGGTAGCACATCTGAAATGGTCTTAAATGATCATAACAACTGATGCAACCTAAATCCCACACAACAATCAAAGCTTACAAACAAGCAGCTTGGTGGGGTAATTCACAGTTATGTATACCTGGCTGCAAACAAATCGTGTGCCATGTACAAAGCTTTTAAGAACTCCATTTAGGGATTCATACCAAAAGCAGGAATGACCCCACAAAGCACCCCACTTCTCTACAACATCCGGCAAATGCTTCAGAAGGTGTACTTTCATAGTCACTGCTTTTGTGCCTATATATAAAGAGAAGGTCAGAGTTCAAAAGATAAGATAAATGTATTAGGATGTATGTACTCATTCCAATGAATCAGAGAATGACAGGCATGGTATAGCTTAAACACAGCAATTAATACGAGACACGTATATACCATATAAAACTTTATAAATTTAATAAAACTTCAGCAGCAGTTTACGAGCCTCTTCTATTTGCTCTCTTGATATATAACTTTGACAAAGCAATCGGCAACCAATCACCAGCAAAGAAAAATGGGCAAAGTATTCTGTTGGATGAACTCCACCTAAGACAGGCAGTGACCAATGGAAGAGTCAGGAGCAAAGCTCATTAGCTGTACAATGTACTGATTTGATGTCAGCCTCAACAAAATTTTAAAGAAGTACATACCTTTCCAAGTATAGAATTCCTTCATAGTGTGTGGACTGCGATTGATAACAATCGGTGGACATATGGAAAGAAGGCGTCTATCCAGAAACACAACCTGTTTCCACAAAGAAATGTCAATCAACATAGTAACTAAAATATGACAGTTGATCTCTATACCTTATCACCAATAAAGTAAGATTCAGATCGTTGAGTCAACCACATATCAAGAAGTGCCCGAACAATGCCAAGACACACTACATGCATATAATCAATTGTAACATTGTCAACCATGTTGAAACCCAGTGCTGCTATTAAGGGAGAAACCACAGGAAGCATACCACAACACTGCAAAATAATGCATAAAGTAACAACGCAATAAAAAAGAAACAAAAAACTACACGTATTGCTGAGTTAGTTGCTGTTGCAGTTATAACATTTGTTTCATAGATTCATGCGTTCTTCTCTCTAAAGTACCATCGTCCGGCCAGTACCGATGTAGATGGTCATCTCCAATGGTCATTCCAGGATGGTAACAATAGCAACATGCAGCAATTCCATTAGCATTTTTATGCACAGTAGCATTGCCCTAGCTGGGAGGTCACATGTCACCAAGACAAGCCGAGCTCTACAATGCTGCATTCCTCTAGCAGTCTCAAATAGAGCACCTACATTGCCCATACATAATATGTCAAAAATACCACTAACTTCAACACTGTAACAAAATTCATACCTTCACTTGAAAGCACACCAATTTGCTGGATGAGAGGCTCAAGAAAAGCTTGACTAGGTGGCTTCCAAGGCTGAGACCACAAATCATACGAGACGACATACTTCAAAGAATACCTATAAACAGTAAACAAATATACTGACTTACTAATGGCATATATACTAATATGCTGCATACTCTACCAATATTTAGGTGAGAGCTCATTCACTGTAAGGTTGTAAGGATGTTTTGAAAATAGAAACTTCATCAGTGTTTAGAAAGTCAGTGTTATATTCCAAGGTGTCTGGGTGCACCCAATCCTAGTGATATACCTGTAGCTAGACCCACTGGTGATGTCAGAAAACAGTGATTGCTCCTCAAAATTTCTTAGCAGATGAGAGCAAAAAGCAAGGTCTGTAATAGAAAGTAAACGATTTAATGACAGAAATGACAACTATTATCAAAATGCCTACCACGGAATAACTGTCCATGAGCAGTTCAATATTAAGGACTAGAAACTCAAGAGGTCGACACACACCAAGGCACTCAGGATGTCCACAGTGTTGCTCATCCTCTCGCATTATGGTGTCACAGTTAGAGCAAACAAATCTCTTTTCATATTTAGACATGGCAGATTGCTTCCTCCAGTGAGACTTGAGCCTGTATAGTGATGTAAACATTCTATGCCCTGGCGGAAAGTGAGCAGTAAGAAGCTCGACTATATCTTCAGCAGCCTTCTGAGGTATCTTATGGTGAACTAGGAACTCCATTATAAGGACTGCACTCAAATTTAACATCAATGGACAACCAGGAAATATTCTTTCATCTGCATCTGTGTCAACATTACCATCACTACTTGCAGACAGATAAGCCCAGTTCCATCTGTCAGATCCTTCTCCTTTGTCAGAATCACTTTGACTACACAAGAAATCAGTGTCTTCTTGACAATCTTCAGGTAGACTGGTGCTCTCTTGCTCTATTGAAGATACAGACTCAGTTTCCACCGAGACTGAACACAGACTCAGCATCATCGGGTACATTTTCTACAGACATCATTGACTGATTAATATCAGGTGAACATATAGATGACGTATAGTCTCAACATAATAAAGAAAACGCCCAGCATATGACTATACGTATACAATTACTCTTGTCTGACAATTAAGTTATTTAATCAAATCAATCCATCTCTCTAGACAAAAACAACAGTATTCGCATCTAAAGACTTACTACCCGCCTGCTTCTCTGTTACTGTTGCTAGGTGACCACTGAAGAAAGGAAACGTCTGTAACTGTTGTCGTCTCATCTTCCAAATTTTCAGAATCTTTTGGTAGTTCCTTTTCTCGACAGACTGCTTCCTCGACTTCAAGTCTCATTCTTCTTGGCATCATCTCCGTGTTCCGAAGATACTCTCTTTAGGGGCTACGCTTTCCTCTAGACGCCATCATCTAGGAACCTCCCGTATGTGATTTACCTCCCGTATGTAAAGTTGTAAAGTTGTAAAGTTGTCAACTGCTCGTTGTTGGAATGAAGCAACAGCGAATCGGTAGTCGCTCTCGCGTAATGTTTGTCGGTGATTTCAGATTCCACGTGGTCTTTTGACGTCTTGTGTGTCTTGTTCAATCTGAATGTCTGCAAAGGATTGAAGAAAGAAAATCCGTCCAGCCACTCTTGCCAACTACGAAGTGGATTCCAATTTGGGCGACGATAACGGTAAAGTGTAAAGGTAACTGCTTACTGGTAACTGGTATTGCATCTAGATTCTAGGAAATATGTTTGTTCTACAGAAATCGAACACGATCCTGGCACTAGAGTTTTGTTTCCCAGGACAACCAAACTCAAACAGTTTCCAGATCCGAATCTTGGAAATTGAGGAGCGCGAACTGCGACGAAATCTCTTACGGTATTGTTACTGTCGGAGATCCAGTAGTGGTTTATTGGAGCCCTGTGAAAAAGTTTTATGACGCAAGAATCGTCGAAGTTCCTCGCTGTAAGTTCATCATAAATTTTATTGCAATTTTTTCGGTTTTTCTCGTCAGTACGGTTATGTACGTCATCATTCTAAGTATAGATGTCGTTAGCTTGTAATTTTTACATTCTGTGTCAGAAGTACACTGCCAGCTAACAGTGTCTTGCATCCTTGCTGTTTGTAATGAATGTTGTAGCAATTATTCTGTCATATGATCACAAAGTAAACGAACGATGTTTCTTTCTCTAGTGTGCAGTTCAGGGGCAGTCAAGAGACAACTTGAACTAGATACCAAGGTCATACATTTTTGTTTTTTAGATAGCTGCAGGTGGTATCAATTTGTATTTTGAGCAGGAAGTCTCTGAAGTAGTCGAGACAAAAGAAGAAGAAGAGCAGTGCAGCTGTTAAAGCCCCGAGGGAGGCATACGTCTCAAAAAATGCTTCCTTACTCAAAGCTGCAGCTACAGATCTCGACGTCAGACTGAGTGAGCTAGACAGCGCAAGTGGCAGACAAAAACGTGCGCTAGCTAGGATACAGAACATTGCAAACACTTGCACTAATTGCTCGTATACACCGCTGACACCATATATGACCGGTTTTCAACGACTCCGCATAGCAACAGAACTCCACATCGAATAGCACTTAATCAGCAGGTAGTAGAACACTTATGACACGTCTCTGTTGACGTCATTCAGCTGCTTCTATTCCATTGTAATTCAACCAGAACTAGATTATTTTTGAAACCACTACCATATTTGGTATTTCTTCAAAATAACAGCAACATCAAAACGTTTCGTCAATATTGACGAGGTGGAGTGTTGTCTGCCAATGATGTCGACTTCCGTTTCTCTTGAAGCTATATAGTCTCATGCAGTTGCCAGACTGCAGCAGGCAGTTCTCTTGTTGAAGACTGATAGAACAAGTTGGCCCATTTGTACGTGTTCGATCACTATGCAGCAAACAGAATTCGTTGTGCTTCTAGCACTCATGGTGACCGCTACAACAATGACGGCGGCCTCAGATGAAATGGTAAGACCTAGCGTGCGTGCCACTTCATTTATGTAGATACCAGTACTCTTCTTGATACTTATGCTAACGACTTGAATTGACAGTTTTTTGCTTTGTTGCAGGAGAGCAAGAGTTGCAACAGTAGTTTTTGTTCAAGTGAGATATCAGATATCGATATCACAGATTTTCTGTGATTACTTAATATCATTTGTAACAATGAGTCTCTAGATGCAGTACCGTCAGGTATGTATTGTGTTTTTGGCGCTGTTAGCAAAGGAGAAATGAAAGGAGACAAAGGTACAAAAACAATATGTAATTAGACTGAGAAAAGTAGAATTACAGTTTGACATAGCAACTAATGAAAATTATTAGGCAAACGTTGAAATGAGAGTTTGTTGCCTTTGTAGGGCGTGCTATTTTCTCGCACTCGAAACCTTGAATCACACAACCACTATTCCAAAATATTTATATTACATTCATACCTAACTTTTTTAATATACTTGTAGACATGCTTAATTAATAACTAAATTGCCTCAATATTTATTCATCTCTATTGATTGGGTAATCTGGTGTGATGGAAATATAACATTAACATTAATATTAACATTAACAATATGTAATAAAACAGCTAGTCAATATTACTTAATTGTCATTCAATGTCTTTGTATTGATATTATTAATCTTTTGTAGGGGAAAAAGGAATGAGTGGAAAAGTTGGTCCTAAAGGCTTTCAAGGTGAGCGCGGAGTGAGGGGATTAACTGGTCCAGTTGGACCGCCAGGAATTCTTCGTCTGGACGATTGTTCTAATACAAAGAAAGGTAAAACGACTTGAAATACTTCAGAACGTTGAAAGGCATATTGAGTTTATGTTTGGAGCAGGAATATTGAAATATAACGACAATGTAAATGAGATAGAGTATTGCAATGGCATCAAATGGTTGACTTTGCTTCCACTAGCACAACTTGGCAGTTCGTCTTTGCTGCCAGCATCATCGTGTAAACAAATAGCACTCATGTACAAATCATCCTTTAGCAATGGACCATATTGGATTAAACCATCTGCCAGTGACGCATCATATCAGGTTAGAAATAAGTTCAAAATTTGCAACTATGATAGCGGCATTTGAAGTTTACAAAACTTTCTGTATACAACAGACATTTTGTTATGGAAATGAAGGTTGGTCTTTGATTCTGAAGATAGATGGCAATCAGCAATCGTTTACTTACAACAGCTTGTTGTGGTCGAACAAGAAAACATTTCAACCAAATAACTTGGATTTGGATGACAAAGAAACGAAACTGGCTTCGTATTGGACACTACCATTTACTGAACTTCGTTTGGGAATGAAAGTAGATGGAACGACCAGATGGATCATCTTTAGCTATACCGCATCGTCTCTCTACAGCCTTATTGCTGATGGACAGTACAGGGGGACGAGTATTGGTAAGAGTAAATGGAGAAGTTTACTGCCTAGGTCATCTCTACAGAGAAATTGCAACAAGGTGAGCGACAGTCGAACACGCACGGCAATCGTTAAGCAAATATGGAGTCTTATAGATAATTATCACACTATCGTGTACTTGATATCATGCATGTAAACTAAAAATTCACTTGTGTTTGCTGTACTGACTTTCCGCTTGCAAATTTTACTGTCAGTATCAGCAAGTAAGAAGATTTTGATACATTTTCAATATTATATATATAATATTAGAGATATTTTATAGATTGTCTACAAAATGTAAAATATCTTTAATATCAAAAAGCAGACAAAAATCAAACAAACATATAGACGTTTGAATATATAACATGTTTATAACTCAACGTCTAGACAGAAAAAAAAATTATAAAACCAAAAATCACAAAAGGTACTACTACCATCTGCAAAAATTGACATTTGTTTATTGATTTTAGGAAGGATTCAACGTTAGAAGTTACCACTCACATTATGGACCAATAGTCTCACGAGCACGTCTAGGATTTCTTGCTAACGAACAAAACCAATGTGAGTCTCCAGACTCTTTCGTTGGTTTTGGAACATCGTGCACGCAATGGTCGGCCGGAAATAGTGCTGGAAACTACGCATGCTGCACTCCAGACAATGGCCCTGCAAACATCAAAGCAGTTGGCTACATCATGGCACGTTGAGATAAATACAGTTTGTGAACCGCTGTCTATAGCGACTAGCAACAATAGCGTACATTTCACATTTCGTACGTTTGCTCTAGATGACACATTGTTTACCCATTCATTTATTAGTGAAACGGATGTCTCATGCAATATTGTTCTATGTATAGGTAGTACGCAGCATGCAGAAAGCAAATTTTGCTTTCAGTGACGAAATAACAGTAACAAGTATGCTCTAGTTCACGTTACGTCAATGTTATTTGCCTGCAGACGATAGTGCGTGCTAATAGACTGATAGCTGCCAGAGGCGTAACTAGGCATGAGGCAACCGAGGCAGTTGCCTCGGTAAAAAAAAAGGGTGTGGCGTTGCAAAAACTTTGCTAGATGTATCAGTTAGTAGATAACAGGAAAGATCGGGCATTCTGCACGCGGTTACCGAACAGAAGAAGTCCTCTTTCACCACTGTTCTCGCACTTAGCTAGCGCACGTTCACGGCACGTGAAGCACTTGCCACACACGTGACTGAGAAACCTCGAGGTTAATTAATTAATTAATTAATATTAACTTGCCTCGGTAAAATTTTAATGCTAGTTACGCCCCTGGCTGCCGTCTACCATTGCCGAGCCCGTCTCTTCTCGCTTAATTCTGCCATACCCCGGAATGTCGATCACTTTGGAGTTCGCATACGCAAACCGGGCCCTGCGTGTGCCTACGTCTGGCGTGCTGGCGTTTGCCTGCAGTCATTGTAGCGTCACAATATAATTATTATGTCACTATAATTAATTAAACTTTGGTTGTGCATGGGTATCGTGCTAGAGATACTGTACTGTACACCAAACAGCGGCACTGCTAGACATTCATCACATTTACAAACGGTAGAGTTATGCAAAACCCGATTCAGTTTACAGTAGTACACGTACTGTACGTACGCGTGCAAACACGGAATAGAAAAGTGCATGCGCTATACCTGCTTGATATAGCTAGAGATGGAATTTAGAAGTAAACGACACCGTGATACACACAGAATCAGCCATCTTGAAGTTAGAGCTATTTGTACGTGTGTATACACTCTGTTTCAAGACTGCATGTTTGCTATCAAGACATCAAATAGCTATAGACTAACGGGGTGTCTCCATGCAATTTCTTCTAGGCAAAGTGATCTGCTAATAGCATGCTAATAGAGCGTGATTAGAAATTAGATTGTATACATACTTTAGTGGCAAGCAATATAAAAAATACGTCAGTAAAACAAACTAAAAATAGATAAATAAATAAATTTACTAGTTTTACGGTATCCGTACGTAGGCGCCTCGCGTTCGTGAGTATAACACGTCCAACAGACCGTCTACTGAAACGCCGAGTCCTAGCTAGACAATACGTATTTGTTGAACTCTAGCTGTCATGGAAGTAAACATGCAAACTTCCTAGTAGTTTAGATTACGTATATAGGCCTGGTATAGGTAGTCGTCGTTTTTCGATCGTGATCAAGACAATTGAAATGTACAGTCTAGGTATGCACTCAGTTCCGTTGTAACGACGGTGGTATGGTATTTACTGGCATAGAAATTGATATCAGCAAACATTGACTATCAACAGTGTTAGATGCAGCACAGTGTAGTAACGGATTGATGGTAGTATGGGACGTGTGAATAGTTGACTGTAGGTGGAATTCAGCTAATAACATGTTTCTTGGTTGTCAATTACACACAATCCCTAGAATACAGTGATAGATGCAACTAGGGAAGCAATTGGCTACATCATGGCACATTAACATCACTAGACAGACTAGACACAGTTTCTAAACGTATGAATGTGATTCATGTACCTATAATACAAACGCAGCAGCAGATTCTAGACGCGGTACCTAGGCCGCCGCGATGTACCTGTTTCGCATCGTAAACTTCCGGATAACCGAGCAGCACTAAAATAACTGGATATATTAAATTATTATTGCTTGAACCACACGTAGAGAGACCCTTCCTGTCTACATGCAGCGAATTTCTTTTGGGTTCGGTTGGGGCACATCCCGGAAGTCAAATCCCGGATATGTTGGACTTGCACGTGCACGTTGGATAATTCATGTGCACGTATGGTCCACGCTTGCGTGAATCATGATTAAGTGTGTTGCTAGGCTAACAGGTCGTATGACTTGCGCTTTCTCTGCGAGCGGTTATCGCAGTGGGTGAGCCGCAGTGGCTATTGAAAAGAGAGCCCGGAGCCCCAATAGGGGATTGTTAGTTGCTACACATCGTGTTCTTTGCAGAAATCGACTTTCTCGAGAAACAGTTGGCTCCAGAAAATTTTTTACGTAATGCGGTGATCATCATACAAAATGGCAAAGGTTTGTACACTTTCTTAATTAATATTGATTAATTAATTAATTAGAATAAAGTATGAATTAAAATTAAAGCACATAAATTTAGGTATTTATGTTAGTATTTTGTTTAGAATTTAATTTATAAAGTTTAATGTTCAATTTCAATCTGAATGTGAGCTAGTAAATTTATAGTAAATTTGTAAATAATACCAGTACATTAATTTATGATTGGTTGATATTTACAGGTGGTAGTCTACATGCATTTTAAATATTTGTTACAGACCATACAAGATAAATGAGGCTACGCAATACTTTTGATTGGATAGAAGCAACATTGATAAATGATTGCCAGTACCGTACATAAATCCACAAATGTTTCTACGCTCTCATTTTGTATATTTCGTACATTTCTGCCATTCAACTCCTTCTCTTCTAGCCCAAATGGCGTAAGAGTAACATACTGCTAAACTACAAGCAGTGGGTAAAAGATTGGTCAGATTGTTCTTATTATTAGATGGTGACACATTAGTTGTATGAAGCAGGGACAGAAAGGAGTTTCATGACATTTATGCAATTAAAGTGTGTTAAAGCCTACATCGTACGGTAAGCTGCATGTTATATACGTACTTACATGCATGCAAGCATACATGCATACATACATGCCCTGTGTGTGCACGTGTGTGTGTGTGTGTGTGTGTGTGTGTGTGTGTGTGTGTGTGTGTGTGTGTGTGTGTGTGTGTGTGTGTGTGTGTGTGTGTGTGTGTGTGTGTGTTGTATTGTATTGTATTGTATTTTGTTGCATGTTGTCAATTGTACATGTATTTGTACCGTTGCCAGGATTATTTTTAGAGCGTAGTGGGCCAATACACATAGCAACGGGGATGCAATACACCCAGCAACACCTGTGTATTGTAATGGTATAGGGACTTTTCATTGTTCTCTATTTCTCCCTTGGGCAGTTGACGCTCAATCGATCAAGAACACACGTCACTTCACAGGTCGATTACATCTGAGCACAGTCACATACATAAACCCCAAAGTGAAAAATCATTCATATTCGGTGCCTTATAGCTTGATATGTTTGTTAACAAAATGTGGCAAGAGAGAGGTAGCATGCAAGAGTGGCAACATGCAACAAAACACTTAGAACATGGCAGGATCGCCAGTACCACAATGTTCTTCTTGACTACTTGGGCTTCCCTCAACACTTAGCCTCGGCTAATTATTCTCAGGAAGCCCTTGAGTCTCAGGGAATATTTGTGATACTGTCTCACCGGCCATGTTCTACCTCATTTATATTGTATTGTATTGTATTGTTGTGTGTGAATTTGTTTCTGTGTTTGTGTCTGTCTACCTGTTTGTGTGCATGCAAGGAAGCGTTCACTAGTTGGGCATTACTGACTCTCAGTTCATGTTAGAACCAGCATCAAATACAGACAAGTCACTGCCACTGAATTCAAATATAGATTGACTATTCATTTTTATTCCAACTTGAGTTTACACATTGGCTTTGATATGGTTGCTAGCATGCACTTACATTAGTGTGTTTGTGATCTGCTAACACGTTTATTGTCACAATTGACATAATTCTTACTGACATTTAGACAGTTTGCTTAACAACGTGAAAGGTAACATAGCCTTCATAAAACCAACAGTCGAAGACAACAAAGTCACATTTCCAACAGCTACAAAGTATAGTATCAGAGAGCATTTTGTGTATTTTGTTTAATACTTCTTGCAAGGCTATGTCTTGTCTTTGGTCTGTGTAATCGCTTTGGCATTATATGCCTACTAGCAGAGATAGAATTTCCTGAGCTGGGTCTAAACAGTGTAGGCCGGCCTGCAGTTCCAAAGTGGAACCTGATCTCCTCATTGGTTGTCTTCTGCTAATAGCTGTTGACTGCATTCGGATCTTTTTCCTATGTTTTGTTAGTTCTGAATTGGCTCCAAACAGGTGCAAAGCAGACAAGAGTCGCTGCTGGGTATGAGGATAGGATTTTTTGCCTCGTATTTTCCAATAGTTAGAGCAAATGTTTCTACAGCAGCATGCAAACCACCAGCACCAGGCATGTTTCAGACAAACCATTCTGAAGGTCTTGCATAACACAGTACAGCTGGTTTTTAACTTGAAATTGCTTGCTTTCTTCTTCACTAGTTGGTTGAATGTAATTGAGAGCTTTTCTAGTACTGCGTGGAGAAGAATCAGGAGACTCATGAGATACGCTGTTAGTGGACTGAGTTGTGTCTTGGATCATGGGTATTTCATTCTCCCAAATTTGTCTGATATCTTCATCAGCCCAGTTTACTTGAAGAGAAAGTGAACTCAGATGCTCCTCATCAGCCTTTTGATGGACGCTACTGTAAAAGCTAATGTCCTGACACTGCTTTCCCAGGGCAATAGCAAATCAATGGCAATAGGGCAATGATCATATTTAGATGTCACAAGAGGTGTCCAACTCCAAATTGCATTGCAATGTTGTAAACTTGGTTAGTTGACCATTTGTGCCTACTTTTGCATTGTTGTATAGAAGAAAATCATAGGAAGAAAGACCAAATCGAGACCTAATATTGAGGCTATTTCTGAATTTGTAAGAAACCGGTGCAAAAACCAAGGTACAAATGTTCTCATAAATGCACAATCACTCAATCACTGCTATATTTAACTGCTTTTGTTTTCACTTTTTAGAGGACTGGGATGCAACAAGCATTATCTCAGGTGCAGGCAAGACATGCAGGCAAGACATAAGACCAATTACAAATGTTAGCCATTGTTGTTAACAATAGGACTGTAGAGCTTCTGCGTACGTGTTTGCCATTCTGTATTTGTAAGTATTTGTTGTGATTTGTTGAAAAAAAACGTTCTTGCATTAACCCAATGCATCATGAACCCACTCTCATAATGGGGCAGCTTTCTTCTCCTTGATGTCTGATTATTCAAATCAGGGGCGTACCTGACACATTTATGGGTCGGTTCTAAGAATCTTTCTGTGCTCTAGTGGATCTCCCAGTCAGTTCAACATGCTCTGTTTTAATGAATCTATTTATTAATTACCAAGTCTATTGGAAGACATTGGTAAATATGAATAGTATAAATGTAATGCTGATGTATACATTGCACATTACGCACCAAGGAGTCTTGGAGTCTAAATCTTCTTACATCGATCTAGCTACATCTGGAACTTGGGACCCTGGCCAGCACTTCAGCAGTTACAGCTTCTACATCTGGTGCAAATATTGCGTGCAGAGTGGTCGTGTACAGAGGTACGAGCAGACCTCCATTTGATGTCGGTCAGTTCATTTGACATCCCCCCCCCCCGAACCCCCATAGGTACGTGCCTGCAACTGCTGTTCTATTCATTAGTTCATGTGTTGTTAGTGAGAGATATTTGCTTACCATAACACATGACATTACCCAATTGCAGAGTGGAAAATATATTTCAGGTTTGAACACCTGTAACCTCTCTTACTGAGAACAGCAGCTATTTTCATAATTTACAAACAATGCGTAGGAGTATCTGTTGAAGTTTCTGTTGTACAGCTATCATGTAGATGATGACATAGACTCTAACAGTATCAGGTTTTGACACACAAATGTACCTACATGTATCTACAGTACCCTTCCTACACCATTCATTTCCTCAACCGTACAGAAACCGATGCAATGTTCTAAGAGTAGCAGACTATATGTACTTTTAAAACTTGGTAAACAATAAATGAAACTGGTATAACACTATCCCAGCTTCTATGACTAATAGTTAGTACCTGAAATGCAATTTCTTTGGCTTCACGCATTGCTTCAAACTCATAAATCCAGAAATTCCAGAAAGGAAGCCTGCAGCGTAGGTGTTGTCTTGATTTGTCTGGTGATAACTCAGTACTTCCCGAAGTTGGCTAGATAGGTTTCTACAAGCTGACTCGCTAGGCATCATCGTGCTTGTGTGTGGAAAACTGAACTGGGTCGTTACAGGAACGTTGACGATCATTCCTCTTTCTGTATTGACATTTGGGAAGTCAAATGCAGCACAGTCTCGTCTGTTCAGAAGATTAATGGTTCTCTATGCAAGTGTACAATATTAGTTCATGAACAGAAGCAATTCAAAGCTGTACCTGTTGATGCCTACCTCCCTTTTGCAGAACGAATCTAAAACATGAGGCAGTTTTGAAGTCATACTACAATAGACACTGACTGTCAGGTGCGAAACTCTGTCGCTCACACAGATGTTCACGCGATTTGTGCACGTGAATTGTCTACAATGCACGTGAATTGTCTACAATGCACGTGAATTGTCTACTGTGCACGTGTAATATATCCGGGGGTTTGACATCCGAGATGTGCCTTAACCTTGCCCAAAAAATCACACACACACACACACACACACACACACACACACACACACACACACACACACACACACACACACACACACACACACACGCACGCGCATGCACAGTGTATGCATGTATGTATGTATGTAAGCACGTATGTGTGTACAGTATGTATGGAAGACTTGATAAACAGCTTACCATATGATGTAGGCTCTAGTTAACAGACTTGAAATTGCATCAAGAGGAGTTATGTCATGACACTCCTTTCTGTCTCTGGAGCTCGTTTCATCGTCTAATGTTTTGCCATCTAAATAACAACAATCTGACCAATCTTTTACAAACTGCTTGTAGATCAGCAATTTGTTATTCTTACACCATTTGGGCTAGAACTATAAGAAGAGACAGTGTTAATTAAATGGCAATAATTAATGTATGACTATTTCACACTGTGCTCCATTGCTACAAGTACAAGCATTTCCTGCATATATGCCGACTAGAAGAGTTCAGGACCACATTGTCAATACTGTACAGGAAATTTTGATCAGCAGAGGTTTCCAACTGTCGCCATGTCACCAAATTTGGTGACAGAGCCAACTATCTGGCAACAAGCTTACGTGACTAAGATATTGGTAATAGAGACATTAGTCGTCACTACTTTAACATCTTGAAATTGGAACGCTTGAATGGTCACTTGAATATTAAAACATCCGGGTTACTTGTATTGGCACAAATAACTGATCTTTTGGCAAAATAAAAATTACAGTTGGACACCCCAGTTTCATGCAAACATTTAAAGATTTGGCAAGAAAGAGTATTGATATGCATTTCAATTTTGAACAACTTTAAACAGTGCTTGTTACGTTGACAGAAAGCTTAGCTGCTACTGTTTATGTTTATGTTTATAACAGTGATATGAGTGTGTACTGTAACAGTGTAACAATGGCAGATGTTACCACAGTACAATTATTGTCAAAGATACAGCACATTTGTATTACAGATATCAACAATTGGTTTTGGTTAATGTTCATAATACTGGTACGTACAGCATGTTCCTAATTTCAGAACGTTTGTGAAATGTACAAAATCCCTATCCAATCAAAAGAATTGTGTAGCCTTGTTTATCTTGTTTGGTCTGTAACAAATATTTAAATTAAAATTAAACATCAAACTATACAAATTAAATTCTAAACAATTAGTTAATTTAATACCAGTTGAAATCAAATGTAAAGTTCAGTTTTAAAAAAATGCTAACATAAATACCCAAATTTGTGTGCTTTAATTTTAATCTATACTTTATTCTAATCAATAAATTAACATTAATTAATTAACAAAATGCATAAACCTTTGCCGTTTTGTATGATGATCACTACATCACGTAAAAATCTTTTCTGGAGCAAACAGTTTCTCGAGAAAGTCGATTTCTGCAAAGAACATGGCGTGTAGCAACCACCATTTCCAGTATTGGGGCTCTCTTTTCTATAACCACTGCGGCTCGCCCACTGCGATAACTGCTCGCAGAGAAAGCGCAAGTCATACGACCTGTTAGCCTAGCAACACACTTAATCATGATTCACGCGAGCGTGGACCATGCGTGCACGTGAATTATCGACTGTGCACGTGCAAGTCCAATATATCCGGGATTGTACATCCGTGCTGTGTCCATGGCAAAGCTCCGCCCGATCGCAGTGGTTCGATCCCGCGTGCCTCAAGTTGACAATTGACCAGAGTGAAGAAAATGTCTGATTGTCGTCTTTTGCTCATCACGCTAGCGGTAAGCAAGGTTGATCTACTAGCTAGTTAGACAGCCATGCGTATCACATCAACTGCAGTTGTCGATTCCTATTTATTGTCTAGTCGCTAGCCGGAGTGTTTTTCAAACATCGTACGAAGGCTGATCAGGTCAACGGTGAAGCCTGCCTTGTGGATTCACTCTTTAGAATGGTACACTGTCACACACCCGTATCTTGGTAGAAGTGCTTTCAAGCTTTGAAGAGTCGGTGCTGCATTTTAGGTCGCTGAATTGAACGTGACGATGCAGGTACGTGTATTTCCAGGTGATAGGATAGAGATAGTGCGTTTGACGTCACAATCACGTGCTATCCCGGAAGTCGCCATCTTAGAGGGCAAGCGTATTAGCATGGCTAGAGTTGCTGTGTTTTTGGCTGCCACGATCGTAGAATTCAGGGGAGCAACATACGTTTTTAGTCTATACCGGCTATACTAACCAGTCAGGAACCAGAAACGCGCCATTTGAGCTACAGACGACGAGCAGCGTGGATCTCCAGCTAGACAGAAAGGACTGGAAGCCGTCGCAGCATTCGCGTGTTTGCTCTGAGCACTGTCTGTCTGGTAGAGCTGTCATTTCTCAGTGGCGTCGGAAGCGTAGCGGCTGGGGCGGCCATGGCCGCCCCACTTTTCAAAAAGTGGCTTTCCGCCAGCAGCTCATTGCCGGTAACTTCCGTTGTTAGTTGTGCCGATTAAATAAGTAATATATTTCTAGCATTCTTACGAGACAGCATGAATGCGAGCGAGCGTGCGCTAGATTGCTTGCTGTACAGCGCACAGGCGCGTCCGTTATATGCACGTGATCACCGCCACGTGGCCTTTCAGAGACTCTGATTGGCTGTGTGGAAGGCGTGGCTAAGCTGTGACGACAAGAATGGGTTGTCACGCCTACGCAACTGCCACTCCAACGCGTGCGGCACTGCCTCCGGTGACACACACAGTTACGCGCTGGAGGAAGCGTTAGGAAAAGATAGATGTAATGAGGATGAAGCGGACGAAGACTCAGTCGTCGGAAGAGGGGCCCATTCAGGAACCACACACGTTGTGACAATGACCCGACAGCCACCAGTAGCACCTCTTGTGCTGATTAAATAAGTAACGTATTTCTAGCAGTCTTCGCGCACGCTAAATGATAGCGCACGCTAAATAATTACGCCTTCTAACGCGCGTTAGGCCGCACCACTTTGTAATTGCTTCCGACGCCACTGTTTCTAGTATGTTCTATAATAAAAAAGTAATCTATGCTACTCTGAACAATTCTAGGAAAGCCATCCTTTGTGTATGACTCAGCTAACCCTGACTGGGCACTGTACCATCTGCAAGGATGGGTTATGTTGCTACGAGCACTTCCAGTAGAGAGAGATTTGTTCGTCTCGAGAGAAGGTCTAGTACGCCTAACAGCATACAATCATATACACACATCATGTTACTCCAATTCATGTCGGGAATGACTTCTGGCTCCTCCTACCACAGTTGAGCCTCCGTTCTACCTGTTTCTAGGCCCGCAGGTACAACTTTCTCCTCGTATCGCTTCTGCGATTCAACTAAGAGACTTTTAGACTTCTGTTCCATAATCTCTATTCTAAGGATTAGCTTTATCGCACTCGACCATCAGACTAAGCAATCACGGCAAACTCGCGAATTTACTGATAAAATTTGGTTTAAATCTTTCGCAATTAGTATACTGTCGCCGTACTATCTAACACACAGTCGAACGTCCTCGAAATGTTGTACAAGTCGCCGTCGCAAAGAGAGATACCTGCGGAGGACAGAAGCGTGCCCCCTAAAATGGCGGTAAATACGGGTACTACAGGGAACGCCTACTCCTCGCCCCGCGCGCACTATCTCTATTACATAGATTGATTTGCAACATGCTTGTGTAGTCTGTACTGCCGTAGGAATGGCATCCAGGTATGGTACCGACCTCAATGCGCGGCAAGTGTAGAGTCGTGTACCCAGAACGTCTGCGCGCAATTGTATAGTTTTGCGCTGTCGTCTATTGGAGCTCCTCGTTTTCTGCCACCTGTAGCTCGTTTTCGCGATGATCTATTTATATAGAGTGACCATAGGCTGCTGATTGGGGCCTTAGCCACATGGCCCCTGTGGTTCCTACCACCTAATTTGTAGCCTCGCCCCAGACGCAGTGTGGATTTCAGTCCCGGATGCACTGCCATCACCACTACTGGGACGAGGCTAGCTATTTGTACTCTAATAATAGTGTAAAGGTTTTGGACCACTTTCAAATTCCTAGTCCCTCCCATTTCTGGACTGTGTCTCTCCTATTTTTAGCGCACTCAGTCACTGTCATGCAGGCAGGGGGCTCACCTTGGGCATTCTCAGCGCACAAATCAACGGTTGCTTTACCATTCTAGTAATTCTTGAGCTGTCCTACGACCCCACAGAGGTATGTATGATAGGGTAGTATCGAGGATGAGATTGGTACGAAACAATGCACTTGCAGCCGTAGCGACCGACTGGCTAGACTGGAGCCAGTCTCTCCTCGCCTTCGTCGTTCCCCGGATTGTCAATCCTCCCCATCCGGGGGAATGACGAAGGCGGGGAGAGACTGGCGAGGATTGACAATCCGGGGAATGACGAAGGCGGGGAGAGACTGGCTCGAGTCTACCGACTGGCTGCATGCCCAGCATTATACATAACAGTGTAAGGATTGCACTCAAGGACAATTACCGGATGTACAGCAAACAGATGTATGTTTGATAGGGCCGGCTTCCACTCATATCTGCAATCATAATTAATGCATGACCAGTGCCCTAGACGACCTACATACATACAAACATACATACTAGTAGACTACATACATACATACTACAGAAACGACATAGTGATTATAGATATTGATTTTATGACAGGAAATAGAGTCGGAAGTCACTGATTTGAAAAGGGAATTGGAGAATGAAAAGGAAAAAAGAATCAATTTGGAGGTTTACAACTACACAGCTTTAAGATAATAACTAAAATTGTTGTAAAGCTAAGTTAAAATAAACTTTGTAGGAGAAAAACGTGAAATTGCGAAAAATCTCCGATGTCTTCCAAACAAACAACCAAAGCTTAATAGTTAGTATTCATGATACAAATAGTGGGGTGGATGCGTGCGCATGTGTGTGTGTGTGTGTGTGTGTGTGTGTGTGTGTGTGTGTGTGTGTGTGTGTGTGTGTGTGTGTGTGTGTGTGTGTGTGTCACTGTTTACACAACAGATTTTGACTCAACAAGTACAACACGCTAACTGTCAACTACAATCACATAATCAACAACTCGTTTACATGCAGGTTTGATCAAGCGTGACTGCATGCGCTTTCTAGGTTATTGTCTCTCTATATCTACTTTTCTTTATACGTTTCTAGAACGTTTCGCTAGAATTGCAAGGAAACGTTGCTAAACTCCAAGAAAGCAATTGTGAATTACAGCAAACTTCAGACGTATATTAGTATCGACATTAATGCTTCATCAATAATTTTATTCGTCATATATATTTAGAGTTTGAAGGCAGCTGTTGCTCATCTTGGATACAATTTATCAAACATTACCGACGAAGATTGTTGCAGTAGCACAACAGGTAGAATGTAGATTACATTGAAATCAATTACTGCTCTAGCTAAAACAATAGTGTTACAAACATTGTGTACGTAGGAACGATGACATATAAGGAAATCAAGTCCTGTGACTATTTGGTACTCGGTAGCTCGTTTTTGCTGCCTGAGTCAACCTGTAGGCTAATAGCTCTCAAGTATAATTCATTTTCTCACAATGGACAATATTGGATTAAACCATCTTGCAACAATCCATCATTTCAAGTGGGCCCATATATTTCATTATCGTCAAATAAATGCTTGTTGCATTGTCATTAACTCTGTGTCTACAACAGGTATTCTGTGATGCGAGTGAAGGTTGGACTTTGATCATGAAAATTGATGGAAATCGGCAAACGTTTAAATACAACAGCGACTTGTGGTCGAACAAGAAAACATTTCAACCAAACAACTTGGATTTGGATGACAAAGAAACGAAACTGGCTTCGTATTGGACACTACCATTTACTGAACTTCGTCTGGGAATGAAAGTAGATGGAACGACCAGATGGATCACTTTCCGCTATACCGCATCGTCTCTCTACAGTCTTATTGCTGATGGAAAATACAGGAGCACGAGTATTGGTAAGACTAAGTGGAGAAGTCTACTGTCAAGGTCATCTTTGCAAAGAAATTGCAACAAGGTGAGCATTGTCAACCGTTGAGACGGTCGCATCATTAAACTTAAAGATGAACACAAGCGTGTATACACACGTCGGCTGTATTTCTTGCTCGCAAACAATTTTAAGTGCTTGCAGGTCAGATAGTTCCGCAGAGACGTCGGAAGCTCATCAAGAATGGTTCGACCCAACGTGCGCTAAATGGCATCACCAATGACTTATAACTTAATTAATGAATAATACATGTATGTGTGTAGCAAGTCTGATTCTAATTAGCTAGGACATGTCCGTGATGTTAATCAATTACGTACACACCTTGACTTTTGCCACCGACTTCGTCTGCATCACTGACGCCTAGTAGAACTAGAAGTACAACAATGACAAGCAGTAGAACTGGAAGTTCACTCTCTAGGACTAAGACGTCAGTTGCTAATGACGCATTGAATGTCCACAAACATAGTCTAGAGTGACTCATCATTTGTTTGAGATAAGGTCGCCGTAACTATAGTACAAGTACTTAATTAAACACACGAGTAGCTTTGAAGTAGTTAGTTAGAGTTTTCAGTTACCTGCCGGAGTTCACAGCGAAGCCTAGTAGATTATATCCTAGTTGCTTTCTGTCTCTAGTAATAAATATACTATTGAGCACAACTCTGTCTTCTACTCGACCGTGTAGTACTGCAATCGACTAGGACAAATCGACAGCCGTGCTACATGTGTATGCCGTAGATCTAGAGGCTGATTGTACATAAACAACATACTAGGTCTATGGTATCCGTAGGGGCCTCGCGTGCGTGAGTAACACTTCCAACGGAGCTTTCAGACCGTCTACTGAAACGCCGAATCCTAGCTAGACAATACGTATTTGCTTCAACATGCAAACTTCCTAGTAGTTTAGATTACGTATATGGCCTGGTATAGGTAGTCGTCGGTTTGCGATTGTGATCAAGACAATTGAAATGTACAGTCTAGGTATGCACTCAGTTCCGTTGTAATGACAGTGGTATGGTATTTACTGACATAGAAATTGATATCGGCAAACATTGATTATCAACAGTGTTAGATGCAGCACAGTGTAGTAAAGGATTGATCATACTGTAAGTATGGGACGTGTGAATAGTTGACTGTAGGTGGCATTCAACTCCTGAAGGTGCTTCTTGGTTGTCAAGTACACACAGTCCCTAGCTAAGGAGAAATTTGAGATTTGTGTACACACACACACACACACACACACACACACACACACACACACACACACACACACACACACACACACACACACACACACACACACACACACACACACACACACACACACACACACACACACACACACACATACACACACACACACACAAACCAAAAGCTCGATGGAGACCCATATAGAACCACGTCCATTTCTGTTGTGAGACCCGGATTAGAAGCCTCGCTACGCTCGGCAATTATACTTGAGTAACCATATAGCGTTAATTATACAGGAAGTTTGCGGCAAACAGAAGCTTCATTTATAAAACTGGTCCGCATCACGAATAAACTCCGGTGCCTACTACAATGTTCCGATACGCAATGTAATGTGTACAGCCTACACATACACGGCATGCATTTGACAGCAGTTTCTTGTTTTCAGGAAGGATTCAACGCGATTCGAGTTCGCCTAGGATTAACTGCTAACCAAGAAAACGATTGTCAGACTCCAGACTCTTACATTGGTTTTGGATTCAAGGGCAGAAAATATAGTGCTGGAAACTACGCACACGGTCGCTACCATGCAGACCATGGTGGTGTAAACATCAAAGCAATTGGCTACATCATGGCACGTTAATTAACATCAATAGACTCCAGAGATATACACCGTTTCTGAACTTATGAATGTGATTGTCGTTGCAGCTATCGAGAGACTGGTGTTAGCAACAATACAATGTATATACATTGTCAAATTTAGAAAATCTCGTAGACTTGCAGAATTGCTTAGTAGATAGTGAATGAACAAATTCTAAACATATCAACAATGAATTTATGTGTGGCGTCAATTCGAGAGAGGAGTTTATTAATAACGCTTTGTTGCAAATGCGGCGTTTAAACGAGAGCGACGTTTATTCAAGAACGGTCTTTCGCCTTTAATCGAAGAGCTACTGTCTAGATACTCTACTGTCTTTATCTAAACTCCCGAGGTGAGAGTCGATCACTTCAGATAAAGTGAAGTCGTGGTTTCGGCTTAAGGTAACGGACACAAACCCGTCGTGCGTCTGCGCAAAAAGCTACTTTACATACTGCAGTAGAGGCCGTGGGGGCTGCCCCACGCAGGGCCGGCGGAGCAGGGTGAGCCAGGTGGGCCATGGCCCACCCATCGTTCGAAAATGGGACTTCCGCCAACAGGAGTTTGGCGAAAACTTCCAGAAAATGGTATAGGTGATTAAATAAATTAGTTATTGTTCACCTCTACCAATCAAACAATCAAACCAATCAAAGTTAGACTACCCTCTATTAACGCTGTCTTTAGCCACCCTAGCTCTAGCTTTGGTCAAAAATTGTCAAGTGGGCGGAGCCTAGCCTGGCCCACTCACCATCTGGACAGTCTACCAAACAACCATAGAATTTATGTTCGAACAGGTCCCGTATACACATGCAGTAGACCCGGATAACAAGACAAGCTAGAGATTCAACCACGCACACGTATTTCTATGACGGCAGAGCTTTGCCCTACATTGTAGCTCCAGTCGAACAGAAGCCTTCACTATCTGATCGGTACATGGGCCCCCAGAGGCCCGGTTGTTGTGACTACATGTACCCTGCAAACTCAAGAAGGGGACCTATACACGAGATGTCCTTACAGATGTACCGCAACGCGTAAGTGCAAATACGACATACCAACTGCTTGCAGAGATACTAATCACACAAGTACAGTACAAATGTGGATGTCGACGGTAAGGCATAGTAGTCTGTCATTTACTGTGCTAGAATATTTGTAATACAGTATACGCAAACTGCTATTGCAACAAACTAGTACGATACGCCGTTGCAATTACAGCATACAGATGGCCAAGTGAGTATAGAGATATTGGTCTGACACAGACGTCGACTTGGCAATTAGGCTACCAGTGAGCATCTAATGAGAACAGAAAGAGGCACTTCTTGACCAGTGTAACTCCACCTACATACACACACAGAGAGATCTGAAGACACTGCCAATAGGGATGAGCCAAATTACCTTTTCAGACGTTTTGAACTATAATTTCCATCTTACTACACATTAGACTTGTAAAGTTATTTACAATTACGTAAACTACTACATGGGTGGTAATACATAATTGAAACAACCGAAGTGACATTTATATCGAGTACATTATATATTATTCAGAGAATTTATAACACACAACAGCAAAGCAGTTTTCACAATACCTTCATAGTTCCTCAGTCCTCTTCATCGTCACTGACATCAGAAATGTCTGCCTGAAGTTCACTCTGGCCCATGTCCCCATAGGAGGGAAAATGCTCGGGCAGACAAAGGGTTTGCCCATGTAGGCTTACTGCAGTTTCTGACAGTCCATCATCCCATTCCAAATCTAAATCAGTGTCTGAGCTGTTGCTATCTGTATTACCAGCATGGGCATGAACCTGAAGTGGTAGTGATGCACAAGCATCGATATCAGAGGGTGTGGGTACTGAATCGAACGAAATGACAGCAACATCAGACCAACCTAACTGCAAGTCATCCTCTCTTACAGTTTGGCACACCAGGCGCGTACCGTGGCATGGGCTAAATGGGCTATAGCCCCCCCAGTTTTTGTGGGCGTTTCCCATTTTGTCAGGTGAAAACTAGCGTTACGTAGCTTTTTGTAAGAGTTCTGTGCAAGAGGAAACCGCAGGATGATTTTTCAGTAAATAGGTGCTTGTTTAGTCTGCTCCATACTGTATATATGTATACGAGTAAACGTAATACTTTGTGGTCTGCATTGTTGCTACTAATACAATTTTTGTCAAAGGGGCGTGTCAGTGTTCGGGTATTTCAGCCCCCCCAATTCCAATGGCCACGGTACGCCCCTGGGCACACGCCATGTCTGTTGTGAGGATTTCTACAGTGGCCTATGCATCTGCATCTAGTGGTACAAGGCCTACATTGCTGGAAACAACTTCTGCATCCTCCTGTGCTCCCACTGCAACCTGTCTGACAGGTGCATCTGTAGGAATCATTTATTAAAATACTCTGATCATGCCTGGTATCCCACAAAACAGAAATAGAACCACCTTCATCTATCAACCAGCCAGAGCCAGTATACGAAAGGAAGGATGAGGTCTCCTCTCGACTCTCATATACCGATTGGATGGCATACTCTGCACGCAGTACATGCTGGTGCAATGCGGGCAAGGATGGGATCATATTGGCTTCATGATTCTGACCTCCACTACTATCATGAAATGTCAGGCGTCTCAATAAATCAACCCACTGCCGGACTGTTGATACGGTCATGTTCTCTGATACAGCATATCCTAACCACTGCAAAACTAGTGCAAGCTCATGAGGGATAGGAGCATCTTTGAGAGCCAGAGCTAAGCTGTATGCAGACTGACTGGAAAAGACAGACTTAGTACAAACACATTATAAACTTAATACACGCAGGCAATGACAATGAACAGAATTCGAAATAGCCATCTTTCCTCATTTCAAACAGGACCAACTCTTGGTCAGAACAAATAAAAGAAATATTGTTCAAAAACCGTTTTACAGCACCATGATGTGACACTCCAAAAAATGAGCTTACGTAGTCAGCACCACTGAGAGTGTACACCGCGAGAAGACATGCAACAGGGTGTGACAGACTTTGCAAATTAGGGTGAGATTTCATAACACTTGATATTCCACTTATGGTAACAAATTCTGAATTTGGTCTTAGCTCAACATATACCAACTTGTCAGAAAAATATCCCAGCTCATCTAATGCCAGTCCACCCATCCAGGTGTCCGTATCATGAACAAACACTATTACTGCAGAAAAGGGGCTCTTACAAGAGTGGTGCCAAACACCTTGATCCCCTTCCCCTTTCTGGTTTTTGGGTAATTTCTCACACCTACCCCCAAGGTGACAGCAACAATGGTTGCTCAAAAGACGGAGAGTCAATCAAAACAGACTGTCCAACATGAAGCTCTTCCTTAGCTAACTGCATGAATGTCTCAGCAGCAAACTCTATCAGGCCTGCTTTGAAATCTGGTGTTGCCAAGGCACAGGCATACTCTTTGCCAAGAGGCATTTTCTCAGACGGTGACGGAAACTGATAAGATGACTTGCTTTCGACACCAACTTTCTTTTTGCCTCACTGAATGAAGCAATTGCCTAGGGGGAGGCAGAAATTTTGGTTTGTCAATGACATTAGTAACCCTACCAGCCCCTCGCAAAAATCTCATTTCCACAACAATTTGATGCCACATGTATTGACAAAATTCAAGCAGGGATACCCCTTGAGATGGAGGGGGCTGATGAAGAACCCGAAGGAAGTCAATAACAAAGTCAAATGCAGTTTGATTGGCTGTCAAAAGAGAGCATGTAGTAGTAAAGATTGATGCCAAAACAGGATCCCTGACAAACGCTAGCCTGATTGAACTTTTGGGTCGTTGGCGAATTTCACCCTTGCCCATTGCTATTGCGAGTGGTAATGGACAGGTCTGGGCAAGGACAACTCCACTACGAATCACATGTGCATATGCATTTTCCAGCAAACGAGTAGCTTTCTGCACTTTAGCTTTCTCTCTTGAAATCGATGTACGGGTGGTAAACGTCCGGAGTTTTTGTCTACTGCATTTTCCTGGAACTTCTGTAGGAGGACATAAAGCATATTGCCTTGCATAAGAAACCAACCGTCTCCTACCAGCATTTCTTATGTCTAGCAGGTCACTTCTAGTTGGTTTGTCAAGTGACTTGGGACAATGGGCAAACACATTATGCAACTCAACAGCATCAAGACATTTCAAATCAAGTGATTTTTCAACCAGGTCTGTCACAATAGTGGGTAAGTGAGTGTCGTGCACTATTTTTGACTTCCGAGTTTTGCCAACATCAGAGCAAAAATAAGACACCACATTTTCCAGATAGGCTAGGAAATTGCTAAGTTCAACTACCTGAAAGTAGGGAGGTCTAGACACAACTTGCTTTAAGCCACAATTAATTTCGGTCTCATGCAATTCATCTAGCGCTTGATTATGAAATGGCACACCTAATTTTGACGCTGTCCAGTGTCCTTGCTCGAACTGCTGGATGATGGCAGTAGGGTATGTCAGTACATCACTGAGTGTTTGGACAGCCAAGACCTCGTATTTATCACGGGCATATGCAAAGAGCAGGTCACAGGACTGTTTTATGCAGGCATTGCGAAGGACCCAGTTCCCTGATCTAATTGCCATATAGTGTCAGATTGAGTGTGTATTGGGTGTGTGTGTGTATGTGTGTGTGTGTGTGTGTGTGTGTGTGTGTGTGTGTGTGTGTGTGTGTGTGTGTGTGTGTGTGTGTGTGTGTGTGTGTGTGTGTGTGTGTGCGTGTTAACACTACTAAACTTCAACAAAGCAATTCTGTACAAAAACATACTTCAAACACAATATCTTATTGAAACGTTTGGAGTTACCGGTATTCCCTATTTCAGAGTTTGACCACCAAAGTTGCTCAACTTGAAAACGATTTAACAGACACTAGGAACACAATAACGAACAAAGCTATATGTTCCAATAGCACAAAAGGTGAGACAAATTAAACTTAGTTACTTGCTCTAAAAACATTGTGTAACTAGGAATATTGAAATATATTGAGCAAGTAAAGGAAGTCGAGTACTGTAACGCCAACCACTGGTTGACTCTATTGTCATATTTGGTATCTGGCAGCTCGTCTTTGATGCCTGAGTCAACCTGTAAGCAGATAGCTCTCAGGCATAACTCATCCTTTCACAATGGACAACATTGGAATAGATCATCTTCTAACGATCCACCATTTCAAGTGGGCCTAGGCACTATCTTCAAATAGATGCTCGTTGCATTGTTTGTTAACTTCGTGTCTACAACAGGTATTCTGTGATGCGATTGAAGGTTGGACATTGATCATGAAGATAGATGGTAATCAACAAACGTTTGACTACCACAGCGACTTGTGGTTGAACAAGAAAACATTTCAACCAAATAATTTGGATTTGGATGACAAAGAAACGAAACTGGCTTCGTATTGGACACTACCATTTACTGAACTTGGTCTGGGAATGAAAGTAGATGGAACGGCCAAATGGATCACCTTCAGCTATACCGTATCGTCTCTCTACAGTCTTATTGCTGATGGACAGTACAGAAGCATGAGTCTAGATGAGAGTAAGTGGAGAAGTCTATTGCCAACGTCATCTTTCCAGAGCCATTGCAACAAGATGAGCCATTGCAACATCGATAGTGTCAAACAAAATGAAGGCTAAATCACACTTTTACGTGTACCTGCGTGACATCATGTGACATCATGTAAACTGAATATTCACTCATGTTAGTAAACGGCACTTTTCGACTGCAAATAGTTTTACCGTCAGCATGGTCAGTGGATGGTCAGTGGGTATTTCAAATTTCAAAATTTTAAATTTTTAAATTTAAAATTTTTAAAATTCAATTTCTCAATTTTTTGTATTAAAATTTTAAATTTTAAATTTAACGTTGTTAATGTTTAAAATTTGCATTGAATTTTCAAATTTTAATTTTTTAAAAATCAAAATTTTAAATTTTATTATTTCAAATTTGTAAATTTTTAGGTGCAGTATATTAGAAATTGCTTTGCCGACGAGAAAGCGGACGTAGTTGTATATATGAACTGATGGCCGGATTTGAACTATCAGAAATTGAACGCTCATCCGTTCCCTCAAATAATTTGAGTACATCAGAAAAAGAAAATTGAAAGAACGAGTAGCAGTGTATGCGGTAAGGAGTCCATTGGACGGCGTAGGGGTGCATTCCAACGCGTGCTGATATGTTGATTCAATTGAACTAGGCGCGGTTTCTGCTAATCACATCAGCACGTTTCCTGTACCGTGTTTCTGCACCTGTA
This sequence comes from Corticium candelabrum, assembly GCF_963422355.1. NCBI lineage: Eukaryota > Metazoa > Porifera > Homoscleromorpha > Homosclerophorida > Plakinidae > Corticium > Corticium candelabrum. Next base: position 7,600,210 of record NC_085087.1, on the reverse strand, counting down.
CGTACGCCGCTTCTGACAGTTACTAATGTTTAGTAACTCGAAGTGCACGGTCGCGTCGTTACTGTAGATGTAGGAGTACGATTGGCCCACCTGCAAGTTGCACTTCATGTCTAGATTTTGTACATCACATAGAACACTACCCGATAGCGCAGATAGAACGTCTACAACCTCATGCTGTGTCTCTCCTGTGCGTGGGAATAGAACCCACACTGACTACAAGTGAATTACGAGACCAAATAGTAAAGGTGGACACGCACGCAGTGCTCATGGCAGGAGGGCCTAGGGAACGTACGTGTACCGTACTGCTGACACGCCCCTGCCCTCGACGGTACCGCGTCCAACTCCTAAAACTACATTTACGTATGTCGTACTGTACCGACAGACTAGTCGCCAATTCAATACCAACTAACTTTACACAAGCAACGTACTGCATGATCGCGTGAATTACGTTTGTACTGTATCGTAACCTTTCTACAGAGTCTCTACTTACCTAAGAATGCAACAACACGCAGATAGAGATCATCTAGTATCAGTATCAACATCAATTAAGTGTTGCCTCCTGTATCGTTGAAGGACGCCCCCACACTACACATAGAACAGACGCACACACAATAAACTGAGTTTTGTGTCCAGGATATTGAGCGTAGTAAGGTACAGAATTTATTTGCCGATGAGCTAGTTGCTGCCTCCTTCCATGTTATCCAGGAGCAACTTGTCTTAGAATGCGTCCAATGCGTTTGTCACTAACTCTAAGTCTTCCTGCTTGAAGATACCCTTTTATCATCTTTCTTCCGTACGCTGGACCAACCTACGTAGAGACGTGCACTAACGGCAAAAGTCTTCATCTGTTTATACGGGTTTAGTAAAAGAGAACATATTACTTCTCTAACAGCTGCCCGGACTACCAGCCTCATGTCAAAGTCAGATAATGCAGAACGATCATAAATGTTTTGCATAGGACAAAATCGTCTACCGGATCGTTCAGAAAAACCTTTGACTCCAGGATGTCTTCTTCGAAGTATATAACTTATGTTTGAGTGCGATAACCCAGTCTTCACCATTTCTTGAATTTCTCTCTCGTTCATCCGTGACTCAATTTGATACGATGTGCCTATACTGTGTGTGTTGCTAATTGGTTGGGGAATCCCCAAGTTTGTCGCGTTTGCATGGCTGTCCGGAAACTCGCGTATCTGCCTACGTAGCTACTAAAATTTAGTTAGTCGGCGCTGTCAGCTCTCACGATCCAGGAGAATTTCCAAAGCACCATCGACCACCAACGTGATTGTGCCCTCCACAACCTCGTAATGCTAGCGATCTTGCCGAACATGTGACAGCATTCTTTCAACGCACACTCTAAGGATCAACCCCTACCGAGTGCTAAACGATGCCTTTGACTCGGATCCGTTGTTTATTGTGTGTGTGTGTGTGTGTGTGTGTGTGTGTGTGTGTGTGTGTGTGTGTGTGTGTGTGTGTGTGTGTGTGTGTGTGTGTGTGTGTGTGTGTGTGTGTGTGTGTGTGTGTGTGTGTGTGTGTGATCTAGCCTCGGCCTCCCAGACCCGTGTAGCGACGGGTCTGGGAGGCCGATGCTAGTGTGGGGGCGTCCTTCAACGATACAGGAGGAAGCCCCTAATTGATGTTGATACTGATACTAGAGGATCTCTACGCGATCATGCAGTACGTTGCTTGTGTAAAGTTAATTGGTATTGAATTGGCGACTAGTCTGTCGGTACAGTACGACATACGTAAATGTAGTTTTAGTAGTTGGACGCGGTACCGTCGAGGGCAGGGGCGTGTCAGCAGTACGGTACACGTACGTTCCCTAGGCCCTCCTGCTATGAGCACTGCGTGCGGGTCCACCTTTACTATTTGGTCTCGTAATTCACTTGTAGTCAGTGTGGGTTCTGTTCCCACGGCACAGGAGAGACACAGAATGAGGTTGTAGAGGTTCTATATGCGCTATCGGGTAATGTTCTATGTGATGTACAAAATCTAGACATGAAGTGCAACTTGCAGGTAGGTCAATCGTACTCCTACATCTACAGTAACGACGCGACCATGCACTTCGACTTACTAAACATTAGCAACTGTCTAAAGCGGCGTACGTACAGGAGCAGAAACACGGTTCAGGAAACGTGCTGATGTGATTAGCAGAAACCGCGCCTAGTATAATTGAATCAGCGTATCAGCACGCGTTGGAATGCAACCCTACGCCGTCCAGTGGACTCCTTACCGTGTACGCTGCTACTCGTTCTTTCAATTTTCTTTTTCTGATGTACTCAAATTATTTGAGGGAACGGATGAGCGTTCAATTTCTGTTAGTTCAAATCCGGCCATCATTTCATATATACAACTACGTCCGCTTTCTCGTCGGCAAAGCAATTTCTAATATACTGCACCTAAAAATTTACAAATTTGAAATAATAACATTCAATTTTAATTTCTCAAAAAATTAAAATTTGAAAATGCAATGCAAATTTTTAAAAATTGGTAACGTTAAATTAAAAATTTAAAATTTTAATACAAAAAAATTAAAAATTTAATTTCAAAATTTTTAAATTTGAAATTTGAAATGGCCGAAAGATCCACTGACCATGTATGCACCTATGTCCGCTTTCTCGGCGGCAAAGCAATTTCTACTATACTGCAACTAAAAATTTACAAATTTGAAATAATAAAATTTTAAATTTTGATTTTTTTAAAAATTTAAATTTAAAAATTAAATGCAAATTTTTAGAAATTGGTAACGTTAAATTAAAAATTTTAAATTTCAATCCAAAAAATGTTGAGAAATTGAATTACAAAAATTCAAAAATTAAAAATTTGAAATTTGAAATTTGAAATGGCCGAAAGACCCACTGATCCATCTTCTCAACCTCAATCCACTTGGAATGGGCGCCCACCATGATCAAATATTGGTGTCCCTCGTGTTCAGCAAACTCTGTTTGAACTTTCTCTCAAGGAGAATTTGGATATATCCAAGGGTGAGTGATTGCAGTTGCCGGTTTGTTCCGTTGAGACTAACAAACCTCGCAGGCTTTGGTAACATCATCCAGCTCCTTATCTAGGTTAGGCCACCACACAAAACTTCTAGCAATGGCCTTCATACGATTACCTCCAAAATGACCTTCATGTAGTTCTTCCCTCACACACTGTCGTAAGGTTGGTGGTATCACAACCTGTGATCCCCACAGGATGCATCCGTCCTCCATGGACAATTCCTCTGCTCGCCTATCATAAGGCTGTATCTCTGGGTCTACCTTTGGTTTCAAGCCTTGGAGTATATAATGTGACATCTTCCTCGGGGTTGGGTCAGACCGAGTGTCTCGAGCCACTTCTGCAGCAGACACAGGAAGTGTTTCACAATAATCCACCTTGAATAAGTCGTGGTTTGGGTCAATGACGTTGACATTAAGGGGAAGTCGTGAAAGCATATCGGCTTCCTTGTTCTGTTCACCGGCCTTGTACTCCAAATCGTAGTCGTAAGCACTCAGTATCAGCGCCCATCGCTGTAGCCTAGCCGCAGGTAGTGTAGGCACCCCTTGTTTTGGACACAAAATCCTTGTCAGTGTCTTGTGATCGGTCACCGGTGTGAAACTTCGTTCAACGAGATATTTGTGAAAATGCCGAACTCCAAATATTAATGTGAGATCTTCTCTCTCTACTTGAGCATATCCTTTCTCAGTTGAAGACAATGTCCTCTAAGCAAAGGCGACTGGCCGTTCTGATTCATCTTCATACACATGGGTCAGACAAGCCCCAATGCCATATGGAGAGGCATCACGCGACAGCTTCACTGCAAGTGATAGGTCATAGTGTGCCAGGAAGTTAGAATTCAGGAGCTTTCTTTTTGATGACTCGAAAGCTTCTTCTTCCTTGTGAGTCCACTTACACTATTTACCCTTTTGCAACAATGAATGAAGTGGCTTCAATGTATCACACAAGTTGGGCAGGAAGCCATTATAATAATTGAGTAATCCCAAAAAGAATTTTAATTCCGCCACATTAATATGTGTTGGGGCCTCCTTGATTGCTCTAATTTTCTCTTGGGTAGGCCGTAAGCCGCGTTGATCAACAATATATCCGAGATACTGGACTTACGACCTGTTGAATTCACATTTGTTACTTCGAAGTCGTACACCTGCCCGATCCAGTCTGTTGAGTACCTTCCTGGTACGATCATCTTGCTCCTTGTCAGAGTTGCCAGAGGACAAAATATCGTCGTAAAAACAACAGACTTCAGGTAGACCGCTCAAAATACAATCCATTGCCTTCTGAAATATACTAGGAGCTGTTATGATACCAAATGGTAGTCTGGCGAACGTGAAGAGGCCTTTGATAGTGTTAATTGTTAGGTACTGTTGACTGTCAACGTCAACTTCCATCTGTTGATAGGCTTGTCAGAGATCTAAGCGGGTGAATCTCTTTCCTCCAGCAAGTGTTGCGAAGAGGTGCTGGGCATTGGGGCCGGGTACTGACCATTGTCAAGGTACTGATATATAGTCACCTTATAGTCACCGAAAAGGCGTATTCTTCCATCGGTTCGTGCGTACAATGACTATCGGTAACGCCCAAGTTTTCTGTTCGACAAGTCGAAGAATGTCCTCCCTGACTAGACGATCAATATCCTCACAGACCCTCTCCTGAAGTGCAAAAGGTACCGGTTTCGGTTTATAGAAAAGTGGCTTTGCGTCTGGAGACAGCTCAATTTTCGCTTTGAATTGCCGCAATTAGCCCATGCCTTTCTTGAATAGGTTGGGGAACTCCCGAACTGCGTCCAGGTGACCCTCATACTGGATGCCAAATAAAGTATTCCAGTCCAAGCTTATCTTTGTTAGCCAGTTCCTCCCCAAAGCAGCTGGTTTCCCTGGTGCGTCCACAACTACTATCTTGTCACAAAGTCCCTGATCACCATAACGGACTGGTACAGTTGCTTCGTCTTGTACTTTCAACTACTTGCCACAGTAAGACTGGAGCCTTACAGTGCTCTTCTGTAACTTTATCTGAGCTAGCTCTGCCTTGTGCACGTCTTCAGGAATGACAATGATGCTTGCCCCCGTGTCCATGATCATTTCAAAGGACCTTCCGGCTATATCAACATTTACCTTAGGGCTCTCCTTTCCGTTGAAGTTGTATATGGTGCATACATCCTGCTCGTCTACTTGGTAGGCAGCCCGTGCTTTCACATTGTCTGATATCCGGGATGACGATGCGGCAATTCTTTTCCATTCCTTAGAGCCATTTCCCTTGCTACGACAAGCTTTGGCAATGTGTCCCGTCTTCTTGCAGATGTTGCACTGCCAGGACTCCATACGACATTTGTCAGCCGTATGACCGCGTTTTGCACAACGGTAACATGCTTTCTCAGACGATTCCTTCGTGGGAGGTCGCTCACCTGTACGTCGCAGTGCAAACCTCGTCTCCGGTTGGCTACTTGGTGCGTCTCCGCGTGTCATGACGCATAGCTTTTGTCTCCTGACGTGCTATTTCGTCGGCTTGTGCCAATTTGACAGCGCACTCCAGAGTCAAAGCAGCCTCTGCCAACAACTTTTGCTGCACAGACTCAGCACGCAAACCACACACGAATTGATCTCGCAAGGCTGTTGCCAGGTAAGCACCAAAGTCGCAATGTTTCGCAAGCCGCCGCAATTCAACGAGGTATGTTGCGATACTTTCACTCTCTCGTTGCTGACGCTTGTAGAAACAGAACCTTTCCGCGATGATGATCTTCTTCGGCTCAAAGTGTTCCTTCAGCGTTGATACAGTCTCATCTAGTGAAAGTTCCTGGACTGTTTTCGGCCTTGCTAGATTTCTTAGCAGACTGTAGGTATAGACGCCAACTGGCGACAGAAAGATTGCTGTACGTTGTGCCTCTTGGCCTTACCCATCAGCGATGCCGTTCACGGTACAGAATAGTTGGAACCTCTCCTGGTACTCCTCCACGCTCTCCGTACTCGGACGGTATTCTCCCAGCGTGCCATACCTTGTTTCGCTGGCCATCGCCCACTATCCTCGTCGCCACTGTAGAACTTCTGCACTGCTTGTGGTTTTGTCTCTTTATTCTACGATAACCAGTGGAACATACAGCGATCCTAAGTTCGTCTGTACACCCAGTTCTAATTACACAACTACTCATGTCTAGCCTGTGTCTGGCACTCTAGTTCAAGTCCCGCCTACAATTACCATATAGGTACGTGTCATGTCTGCTGATTACTTTACCAAACACAGGTAATTTCCAATGCTTTAGAATTCTCCTTTACGGTAACTTTCTGCAGTAAACGGTTGCAAGTGGTTGTGTCATGAAGTGACAGCTTTCATCTGAGAGACATTTGACTTTGGTGAGAGATCTCCTCTAATAGATAGGTAATTTGCTGTCACTTAGACCGTCTCTTCGCGCGTAGTTCTGCCGTTCCCCGTATGTTTCCCTCACTCTGGAGTTCGCGTTCGCAAACAGGTCTTGTGTATTCGCGATGCTTACCTACAGGTAGTTTACCTACAGGTCTCGACGTCAGATTGAGTGAGACAGCACGAGTGGCAGACAAACACGCGCGATATGATACAGAACATTGCAAACACTTGCACTAATTGCTCGTATACACCGCTGACTCCATATATGTCCGGTTCTCAACGACTCTGCCTAACTACAGAACTCCACATCGAATAGCACTTAAGACACGTCTCTGTTGACGTCATTCAGCTTCTTCTATTCCATTGTAATTCAACCAGAGCTAGATTATTTTTGAAACCGCTACCATATTTGGTATTTCTTCAAAATAACAGCAACGTCAACAAACGTTTTCGTCAATATTAACGAGGTGGAGTGTTGACAATGATGTCGACTTTCGTTTCTCTTGAAGCTATATAGTCTCAGTTGCCAGACTGCAGCAGGCAGCTCTCCTGTTGAAGACTGATAGAACAAGTAGTTTGTCCGTTTGTACGTGTTCGATCACTATGCAGCAACCAGAATTCATTGTGCTTCTAGCAGTCATTGTGACCGCTACAACAATGACGGCGGCCTCTGATGAAATGGTAAGACCTAGCGTGCGTGCCACTTCATTTATGTAGATACCAGTACTCTTCTTGAGACTTATGCTAACGACTTGAATTGACAGTTTTTTGCTTTGTTGCAGGACAGCAAGAGTTGCGAGAGTAGTTGTTGTTCAAGTAAGATCACAGATTTGCTGTGATTACTGACTACCATTTGTAACAATGAGTCTGTAGATGCAGTACCGTCAGGTATGTATTGCGTTTTGGGCGCTGTTAGCAAAGGAGAAATGAGAGGAGACAAAGGTACAAAAAATAGGTAATTAGACTGAAAAAAGTAAAATTACAGTTTAACATATCAACTAATTAAAATTATTAAACAAACGTTGAAAAAGAGTTTGTTGCCTTTCTAGGGCGTGTTATTTTCTCCCATTCGAACCTTGAGTCACACAACCGCTAATTCAAAATATTTATAATTAATACAGTCATACCTAATTTTACTATACTTGTACACGTGCTTAATTAATAACTAAATTGGCTCAATATTCATTCATCCTTATTTATTGGATAATCTGGCGTGATGGAAATATAACATTAACATGAATATTAACATTAATATGTAATAAGCAGGTAGTCAAAATTACTTAGTTGGGTTTCAATGTCTCTGTATTGATATTATTAATCTTTTGTAGGGGAAAAAGGAATGAGCGGAAAAGTTGGTCCTAAAGGCTTTCAAGGTGAGCGCGGAGTGAGGGGATTAACTGGCCCAATTGGACCGCCAGGAATTCTTCGTCTGGACGATTGTTCTAATACAAAGAAAGGTAAACGACTTGAAATGCTTTAGAACGTTGAAAGGCAAATTGAGTTTATGTTTGGAGCAGGAATATTGAAATATAACGACAATGTAAATGAGATAGAGTATTGCAATGGCACCAAATGGTTGACTTTGCTTACACTAAAATCTTTAGCGCAACTTGGCGATTCGTTGCTGCCAGCATCATCGTGTAAACAAATAGCGCTCACGTACAAATCATCCTTCAGCAATGGACCATATTGGATTAAACCATCTGCCAGTGACGCATCATATCAGGTTAGAAATAATTGCAAAATTGCAACTAGGATAGTGGCATTTGAAGTTTACAAAACATTTTGTCTACAACAGACATTCTGTTATGGAAATGGAGGTTGGTCTTTGATTATAAAGATAGATGGCAATCAGCAATCGTTTGCTTACAACAGCTTGTTGTGGTCGAACAAGGAAACATTTCAACCAAATAACTTGGATTTGGATGACAAAGAAACAAAACTGGCTTCGTATTGGACACTACCATTTACTGAACTTCGTTTGGGAATGAAAGTAGATGGAACGATCAGATGGATCACCTACAGCTATATCGCATCATCTCTGTACAGTCTTATTGCTGATGGACAGTACAGAGGGACGAGTATCGGTAAGAGTACATGGAGAAGTTTACTGCCAAGGTCATCTCTACAGAGAAATTGCAACAGGGTGAGCGACAGTCGAACACGCATGGCAATCGTTAAGGAAAATGGAGGCTTAGATAATTATCACACAATCATGTACTTGATATCATGCATGTAAACTAAAAATTCACTTGTGTTTGCTGTACTGACTTTTCGCTTGACTTTTCCGCTTGCAAATTTTACCGTCAGTATCTGCAAGTAAGGTTTTGATACATTTTCAATATTATATATACTATTAAAGATATTTTAAATATTGTTTACAAAATTTAAAATATTTTTAATATCAATAAGCAGACAACAAACATATAGACGTATCAATATATATAACATGTTTATAGCTCAACGTATAGATAGAATAACAATTGTAAAACCAAAAATCACAAAAAGGTACTACTAGTATCTACAAGAATTGACATTCGATTATTGATTTTAGGAAGGATTCAACGTTAGAAGTTACAACTCATATTTTGGATCAAATGGCGCACGAGCACGTCTAGGGTTTATTGCTAACGAACAAAACGATTGTGAGTCTCCAGACTCTTTCGTTGGTTTGGGAACATCGCGCACGCATACGTCGGTCAGAAATAGTGCTGGAAACTTCGCGTGCTGCATTCCAGACAATGGCCCTGCAAACATCAAAGCAGTTGGCTACATCATGGCACGTTGAGATAAATACAGTTTGTGAACGGCTGTCTAGCGACTAGCTGCTAGCAACAATAGCGTACATTTTACATTTCGTACGTTTGCTCTAGATGACGTAGACTGGCACGTTGTTTACCCATTCATTTATTAGTAAAACGGATGCTTCGTGCAATATTGTTCTAGCTATAGGTAGTACGTAGCAGGCAGAAAGCAAATTTTTCTTTCAGTGACGAAATAAAAGTAACAAGTATGCTCTAGTTCACGTGACGTCAATTTACTATTTGCCTGAAGACGATACTGCATGCTAATAGATTGATAGCTGCCGTGTGGAGCCCGTCTCTTCCCGCTTAATTCTGTCATACCCCGTACGTCGATCACTTTTGAAGTTGGCATTCGCAAATATGGCCCTGCATGTGCCTACGTCTGGCTTGCTGGCGTTTGCCTGCAGTCATTGTAGCATCACAATATAATTATTGTGTCACTATAATTACTCTTCGATTGTGCATGGATATCGTGCTGGAGGTACTGTACTGTACACAAAACAGCGGCACTGCTAGACATTCATCACATTTGCAAACGGTAGAGTTATGCAAACCCGATTCAGTTTACGGTATTACGTACTGTACGTACGCGTGCAAACACGGAATAGAAAAGTGCATGCGCTATACCAGCTTGACATAGCTGTAGATGGAATTTAGAAGTAAACGACACCGTGATACACAGCCAGCGTTGAAGTTAGGACTATTATGTACGTGTGTATACGCCCTGTTTCAAGACTGCATGCTTGCTATCAAGACATCAAATAGCTATAGACTCACGGGGTTGTCTGCATGCAATTTCTTTTAGGCAAAGTGATCAGCTAATCTAATTGAGAGTGATTACATGGTGTTTAGTCCTTTGCTTTACGGGTTTAGCACATAGAAAGAACGCCTACACGTGTATGTTTTTCCAACAACAACCAGGCGTCTAGGGAACGAAGGTGTAGCTGTACCTGACTTGTTTCATTTTGATTGTTTCACAGTGTTTCTGTATAGTAATTTTGCAGTCTGACAGCTTGAGTTTTCGATGTGCATGACCGAGCGTCTACGGTGTTGTTGCAAAAATTACAACAGAAATGTGGCGCTTGTCGGGAATTTGCGAATGGGAACGTGCATTGTCCATGACCGCGTCTGTTTGTCGGACGAAGCGGCTGACCTGTAAGTACGCTAGTGCGTCTCTCTATTCATTTTTGTTACGGTATGCAAAGTCGGAGCGAACAGACGCCTAATCTACACGTGCACGTGCATGTTTGCCCACATTTAATGTTTTGTTTTAGCTCTGGCGGCTTTGGGGTCACCTCATTACAACAACAATGAGCGTTTGTGTCTCTTGCCTCACATGTCTTAGCGCCATGTGGTGTGCATGTACACCTACCGAGGGTGTAGCACTGTATAGTGCTTCTCTATTCATTATCTAATTATCTTGTAAGACCAACGGATCAGCAACTGCAACCATTTAAGATAATTGGTGTAACATGGTGCAACTGGAGCAGCTCTCGCCTACGGTTCAGCACTGTTAGTGCTCCCTTTATGTCTTCACGGTGCTGCAGTTTGCCTAAAGATCGTGACGTCAGAGTGAGTGAGACAGCACAAGTGGCAGACAAACACGTGCGCGATATGATGTATATATATATATATATATATATATATATATATATATATATATATATACAGAACATTGCAAACACTTGCACTTGCATGTATATACCGCTGACTCCATATATAACCAGTCTTCAACGACTCCGCAAAGCAACAGATCGAATAGCACTCAATCAGCAGAGAGCCATCAGTAGTAGCACCTAATTGACGTCACTGTTGACTGTCAAACACGTCTTTGTTGACGTTCTTCTAGCCATCGTAATTCAAACAGAACTAGATTATTTTCGATACCACTACCATACTTGGTATTTCTTCAAACGGCAACAGCGTTTTCGTCAATATTGAGGTGGAGTGTTGCCTAGCAATGATATAGACTTCTGTTTCTCTTGGAGCTATGAAGTCTCAGTTACCAGCCTGCAGCAGGCAGTTCTCCTGTTGAAGGCTGTTAGAACAAGTTCGCTTGTTTGTGTTTGATCACTATGCAGCAAAAAAACTCGTTGTGCTTCTAGTACTCATGGTGACTGCTACAACAATGACAGCGGACTCAGATGAATGGTAATGACTTAGCGTGCGTGCCACTTCATATATGTAGATACCAGTTTTCTTCTTGAGACTTAAGATAACGAATTGAATTAACAGTTTTTTTGCTTCGCTGCAGGAGAGCAAGAGTTGCAAGAGTAGTTGTTGTTCAAGTGAGATTACAGATTTTTTGTGATTACTGAATACCATTTGTAACAATGAGTCTCAAGATGCAGTACCGTCAGGTATGCATTGTTTTTTTGACGCTGTTAGGAAAGAAGAAATGAAAGGAGACAAGGGTACAAAAACAATATGTAATTAGACTGACTAATCTAAACTATTTATATTAAATTCATACCTAACTTTAACATACTTGTAGACATTCTTAATTAATAACTAAATTGCCTCAATATTTATTCATCCGTATTGATTGGGTAATCTGGTGTAATGAAAATTTAACCTTAACACTCATTCATTCCTATTGATTGAGAAATTAATCTGGCGTGATGAAAAAATAACCTTAACATTAATATTAACATTAACAATATGTAATAAAGGATCTAGTCAAACATTCCTTAATCGTCTTTTATTGTCTTTGTATTGATATTGTTAATCTTTTGTAGGGAAAAAAGAAATGAGTGGAAAGTTGTTCCTAAAGGCTTTCAAGGTGAGCGCGGAGGGAGGGGATTAACTGGCCCAGTTGGACCGCCAAGAATTCTTCGTCTGGACGATTGTTCTAATACAAAGAAAGATAAAACGACTTGAAATACTTCAGCACGTTGAATGGCATATTGAGTTTATGTTTGGAGCAGGAATATTGAAATATAACGACAATGTAAATGAGATAGAGTATTGCAATGGCACCAAATGGTGGACTTTGCTTACACTAAAATATTTAGCGCAACTTGGCAGTCCGTCTTTGCTGCCAGCATCATCGTGTAAACAAATAGCACTCACGTACAAATCATCCTTCAGCAATGGACCATATTAGATTAAACCATCTGCCAGTGACCCATCATATCAGGTTAGAAATAAGTTCAAAATTTGAAACTAGGATAGTGGCATTTGAAGTTTACAAAACATTCTGTCTACAACAAACATTCTGTTATGGAAATGAAGGTTGGACTTTGATTATAAAGATAGATGGCAATCAGCAATCGTTTGCTTACAACAGCTTGTTGTGGTCGAACAAGGAAACATTTCAACCAAATAACTTAAATTTGGATGACAAAGAAACGAAACTGGCTTCGTATTGGACACTACCATTTACTGAACTTCGTCTGGGAATGAAAGTAGATGGTACGATCAGATGGATCATCTTCAGCTATACCGCATCATCTTTCTACAGTCTTATTGCTGATGGACAGTACAGGGGGACGAGTATTGGTAAGAGTAAATGGTAAAGTTTACTGCCAAGGTCATCTCTACAGAGATATTGCAACAAGGTGAGCGACAGTCGAATACGCATGGCAATCTTTAAGCACTATCACACTATTATGTACCTGACATATCATGCATGTAAACTAAAATTCACTTGTGTTTGCTGTACTGACTTTCCGCTTGCAAATTCTACCTTCAGTATCTGCAAGTAAGAAGAATTTGATACATTTTCAATATTATATATATAATATTAAAGATATTTTATTTATTGTATACAAAATTTAAAATATCTTTAATATCAATAAGCAGACAACAAACATGTAGACGTATCAATATATAACATGTTTATAGCTCAACGTCTATGTAGAATAAAAATTATAAAACCAAAAATCACAAAGGGTACTACTAGTATCTACAAGAATTGACACTTGATTATTGATTTTAGGAAGGATTCAACGTTAGAAGTTACCACTCACGTAATGGACCAATAACCTCACGAGCACGTCTACGATTTGTTGCTAGCGAACAAAACCAATGTGAGTCTCCAGACTCTTTCGTTGGCTATGGAACATCGTACACGCATAAGTCGGCCGGAAATAGTGCTGGAAACTTCGCGCTGCATTCCAGACAATGGCCTTGCAAACATCAAAGCAGTTGGCTACATCATGGCACATTGAGATAAATACAGTTTGTGAACCGCTGTCTAGCGACTAGCTGCTAGCAACAATAGCATACATTTTACATTTCGTACGTTTGCTCTAGATGACGCAGACTGGCACGTTGTTTATCTATTCATTTATTAGTGAAACGGATGCCTCATGCAACGTAGTTCTAGCTGTAGTAGGTAGCAAGCAGAAAGCAAATTTTGCTTTCAGTGACGAAATAGAAGTAACAAGTATGCTCTAGTTTACGTGACGTCAATATTATTTGCCTGCAGACGATACTGCATGCTAATAGACTGATGGCTGCCGTCTATACTAGTGCTGAGCCAGTGTCTTCCCGCTTAATTCTGCCATACCTCGTATGTCAATCACTTTGTAGTTCGCCTAGGTACGCAAACCGGGCCCTGCATGTGCCTACGTCTGGCGTGCTGGCGTTTGCCAGCAGTCATTGTAGCGTCACAATATAATTATTATCTAGGTCACTATAAATTAAAGTCCGGTTGTGCATGGGTATGGTGCTAGAGGTAGTCTACTGTATACCAAACAGCGGCACTGCTGGACATTCATCACATTTACAAACGGTAAAGTTATGCAAACCCCGATTCAGTTTACAGTTGTACGTACTGTAGGTAAGAGTGCAAACACGGAACAGAAGTGCATGCGCTATACCTGCTTGACATAGGTAGAGATGGAATTTAGAAGCAAACGACACTGTGATATACACAGAATCAGCCAGCTTTGAAGTTAGAACTATTATGTACGTGTGTATACACCCTGTTTCAAGACTGCATGTTTGCTATCAAGACATCAAATAGTCATAGACTAACGGGGTTGTCTCCATGCAATTTCTTCTAGGCAAAGTGATCTGCTAAGTTAATAGAGCGTGATTAGAAATTAGATTTGTAAAACTTTAGTGGCAGGCAATATAATAAAATACGTTAGTAAAAACAAACTAAAAATAAATAGATAAATAATTTATAAATAAATAAATACATTGCAAACAAATAATTTAGACTGTCTGTGTAAAACCACAAGTGCATTGATTAATATTTACTTAATGAAGAAACTGATATCACGAAATTGCATCTAATTACTCATACAACCGTGAACTAAGTTGTAAAACGAATTATAGAGCAATTAGAAAGTATAATATGTGACACTCAACAGCATACAGCATACAGCAACCCTAAACCTAACTCTAAAACCCGGTAGCTATGCACATGCTTGTAATTACGCAACACTTTCAGAGTTCAAACTATTGCTGCACAGCAATAATGTCATGTAGTAAAAGAGTCAGCTACTCTAATCCATCCCAATCCACCCGAGCCACCTCTGCCTCCTGGATTGCAACCACTGTGTATAGCTGAATCACCTCCTGCACCGCCACTTACAAGAATGTTACTTTTGTGATTAGACGTTGTTGTGACTATCATGACTGCTCCTCCAGCTCCACCACCACCACCTCCCATTGGCTGCTTGTGATATTGAGTAGTGTAGCCGTCTTCTCCGGACATTCCACGAGCATCTATTTGCCCTTCCACACTAACTCTACTTTGAGAAAATATAAAAATTATTCCTCCACTACGTCCACCTTTGCTTCCATCACGGCCACCCTTGTTATGAGATCCTGCTGCTCCACCAGAGCCACCAAATTCCACCAATGAAAAATCTTTGTCACCCGTTATCGTTGGAGCTCCTGCTGCTGCAAGGTCACATCCTCCTCGTTGTGGAGCAGAACCAACAGTGCGATGGGCTCCCCCATAACCACCTCCTTGACCATTTCCACTTCCTCCTCCAGATCCAATAGCTGCTGACTGCCGAACTGCAGCGTAACCAACTTTACTTGATTCACCCACATAACCAGGAACAGAGTCTCTATTGGATACAAATCGAGGAGAGCCTCTAAAACCCTTT
>NC_085087.1:7552490-7582490 GCF_963422355.1 Corticium candelabrum | reverse complement strand
TGTGTGTGTGTGTGTGTGTGTGTGTGTGTGTGTGTGTGTCAGTGTGTGTGTGTGTGTGTGTGTGTGTGTGTGTGTGTGTCAGTGTGTGTGTGTGTGTGTGTGTGTGTGTGTGTGTGTGTGTGTGTGTGTGTGTCAGTGTGTGTGTGTGTGTGTGTGTGTGTGTGTGTGTGAGAGAGAGAATGAGCTAAAGGATGCTGACATCATTTCAATCTTTGAAGAGAAAAGGTGATAAAGCAGACAGTACAAACTGGCGTGGAATTTCACTATTGTCCACTGCTGGAAAAGTACTATCAAGAATACTGCTGAATAGACTAATAAAATCGATTGCGGAGGACATTCTTCTTGAGTCTCAAGTGGTTTCCGTGAGAGAGAAGCACAACTGACATGGTGTTTACTCTAAGAGAAATACAGGAAAAAAAGTAGAGAACTGCAAAAACCGTTGTATATGGTGTTTATCGACCTGACAAAGGCTTTTGACTCAGTTAATTGTGAAGTTCTCTGGCAAGTTCTGGAAAGATTGAGTTGTCCATCCAAGTTTGTCAATTTGATTAAACAGTTACATGAAGGAATGTCAGCAAGAGTCATATATGGTGGAGGAAAATCAGAGGAATTTTATGTGCAAACTGGAGTGAAACAGCTAGTGTTGTGTTCTAGCACCAACTTTGTTTGCTCTTTTTCTTGCAGCAATGTTCTTGCAGCAATGTTAACAGAAATGAATCATTGCATAGGAGATCGAGGTGTGTCTGTACAGTATCGTATGGATGGCAAATTTTACAACATTCAGAGATTTATGGTAAAAACCGAGACATCAATTTCAAAGTTTCGTGAGTTACTATATGCAGATGACTGTGCTCTTGTAGCACACTCTGCTGAAGAAATGCAACACCTAGTTTCTTGCTTCAACAATGCTGCTGTCAACTTTGGCTTACAAATTAATATAAAAAAAGACAGAATGTTTGCTTCAACTTGCTCCAGGAGCAGAAACAACAGCTGATGATATCTTTGTTTCTGGCAAAGCATTAAAGAAAGTATATACATTTTCTTATCTTGGTAGTGTCATCCCTGATGATTGCACCATAAATAATGACATTGTTACACGCTTGCAAAAAGCAAACAGATCATATGGTGCACTTCAAAAGAGGCTGTGGAGTCAAAGAGGTATCAAAGTAAAAACTAAAATCAAAGTATACAAGGCAGTCATTCTTACAACTCTTTTATATGGGTCACAATCATGGACGCTTTACCGGAGAAACATTAAAGAACTTGAAAAATCCCATCTTCGTTGTCTGCGTCATATATTGCGAATTCATTAGAGTGAAAGAGTTAGAAATAGTGAGGTTCTGAAGCGATGTGGTATGACAGGGATTGAATGTATGATAACAAAACAACAACTACAATGGGTCGGTCATGTCAGAAGAATGAATGACAGAAGGCTAGCAAAGCAAGTGTTCTATGGACAGTTGTTAAATGCCAAGAGAAGAACTGGGGGCCAAAAACTTAGATATAAAGACATGCTGCGTCATCATCTGCAGAATGTGGGCATCAATCAGGACAATTGGGGGTCCTGGCGTCTGATCGTTTGGTTTGGAGGAAGAAAGTGTCATCTGGTCTGAAGAAGTTTGAGGATGAGAGAATGAAAAAATTAGAAGAAGAACGACGACACATACACCAGCAAATGGCTCAAGGAGTAATTACAAGTCAATATGTGTGCTTTATCTGTCATCGCGATTGTCATTCTCATATTGGTCTCTATGCACATGAACAAGCACACAAGCGATGGTTGAATTCTAATCAGTAGAGAAGTCGTGAACTCGTACACAAGTAGCGGACAATGAATGAATGAATGAGTGTGTGTGTATGTGTGTGTGTGTGTGTGTGTGTGTGTGTGTGTGTGTGTGTGTGTGTGTGTGTGTGTGTGTGTGTGTGTGTGTGTGTGTGTGTGTGTATTTTGCCTGCGTGCGTGGGTATGATCGAGTGAAGGTGTTCTGGACTTGTTGAAGACGATGACTTGAAATGAGGTGTTTAATCCATTTGTGACTGTTCATCGTTCTTATTACACATTTCGATCAGCAAGTGATAGGAGATTTCACATACTCACTATTTCTACCGTATCTGAAACGATCAACACAGAGAAAAATTACAGTCCAATTTTACTCTTATCACTTAATAGCTCTAGCATTTACAGAATCATGATCAACTGCTAGACATATGCACTGCATGTTTATGGTCATGGAATCCATTGGGTACTAATGGGTCAACTATTGAAGTGCTTTTGACATACAGCTGCATAGTAGATTTGAAAGAGACTGGTTGTTGTCCATTGCAGGTTGCAATAAGTTTTTAATAGTAGACTAATAGTGTATTGTGTTGCAGAGAGAGGAAGGCAAGTTATGTCTGATTTTGAGCCACTTGATCGAGACATGAAATATCGATGTCACATTTGCAGTCAAGGATTTACGTACAAACAGAACATGAGCAGGCACATGGCCTCTGTCCACAAAGACGATCGGCCATTCCAGTGCCAAGTCTGTCGAAAGAAATTTAAACGACAAGATCATCTCATTAAACACCAGTCAACGGTCCACAATCGCACTTCTGCATATTCAAACATGTCCAGTCAGTGTGACATATGCAAGAAAAATTTCACACGACGATATAACATGTTAAAACACAGAAAGATACACGATGGTCAGAGTCCATTTGAGTGCAGAGTCTGCAAGAAAAAGTTTACTCGAGAAGACAATCTGGTTGCACACTATAAATCGATTCACGATCACGTGAAGCCGTATTCGTGTGATCGATGCGAGAAAAAGTTTTCCACGGGAGTTCACTTACGATCGCATCAGAACTCTGTCCACGACAGATTTAAACAGCATGAGTGTGACATGTGTGGTCAACGATTTACGAGGAAGGATCACATGAGAACTCATCAGAGAACAGTACATCGGCCCGATGATGGCACGCGGAGACGAAGGCGTAGGCACATGAATCAACGTGATTTTCAATACACAGTTATTAGTCTGATTGAGTCAGTCCCAGAGTGTGATGAAAATGACACCAGTGAATCTGTGACGAAAATGCAAGAGGACGATGATGTAGCTACCGGATCAGACAGTCACGAGTTAGAGACGTTGATATCAGACCCATGTACTAACAGAGAAGGTAATTTCTGTTAAAGTATTTATCCTGTTGTTTGTATATTTGTATATAAATAATTAATTCCAATATTTATCACAGACGAATTACATCTTGATGTTCAGACAGTAACACTCAGAAGTGACCACGAAGCCACATGTCCTCCCTATTTGATATGTCCGAGTCCAGATGTGCTACGTAATGCATTTGTTTGTCGACTACCTATATGTTATAGTGTAGTACATCATGTGAGATATCTGTTGTAGGATCACACTTGTCCGACTCATTACTTGGAACCATCGAGTCATACCATGCTAAACATGCACTGCCACATAGTGACAGCGAAAGTCTCACTACAACACACAATAATGTTTGTGATGACGGCTCAAATTCTGAGGCGCTTGATGAAGGCGAAAGTAGCTCATGTCGTACTTCGTATTGACCTGACCCGTTATTGTATTGGGATATTGTTGTATAGGTTTTGATGATCAGTCACATTGTATAGAAAAAGACGAGTCTGATCAAGTCATTGAGTCTGTATGTCTGTCGGATGAGAAAGGAGAATGATAGTTATCTACAAGGTTGCCATTGCCACAGAAGTAGAACTAAGGTAAATGTGGCTTTTATTGATTATATCTATATATATACGTGACATGATCACCGTTATTCTCAACTGTTAACATAGTTATACTGAAATCTTAGTATTTAGTTGCAGGTGTAGAGATAATACAAATGCAGATTCTTTGTTAGAGAGTAAAATCAGTACAAGAAATGTACAGTATACTACTTATCTTGACTTCTATTGATGAGTATACTGGAGGACTTGTTGACTATTGTAGGTATTGTTGAATTGCTTGTGAGACTGAAGTTGTATTGTGGTGTTTGTATGGAGAGTTTATCGACTGCCGTTGTTCAAACATGTGTGTGTATGTGTGTGTGTGTGTGTGTGTGTGTGTGTGTGTGTGTGTGTGTGCGCGCGTGTGTGTGTGTGTGTGTACTATGTGTACAAATGTACATACAAATATATACTGTAGTATATGGATGCATATGTTATTGTTATCTGTATTGAAGATGGTTTCAGGCATGACATGCATAGATGTATGTTACATCGTTTCACATCAAACTTGGCTTAGACTCGATCTGCAAGAATCATTGATCTAGACGAGTGAGGGAGTCTGTATCAAGAGTACACGTGCTTTTTCTAATTTCTCAATACATTTCAAGCTCTTCGTGACCAAACTCAATTAGGGACAATGCACATATCAAAACACTAACTTTGATATTGCAAAGTTGTGCAACATTTTTATTCCCCCCCCCCCCCTCTTATCAAATCCTAGAAATCATTTCATCCACCATCAGGCTGTTGGTACCATTTTGTTTTGTTAATGTCAAAAAACCTCCAATTGACACGAACGTTGCAAATGTGTTGCAGACATCATGCCTATGCTGATGTTCAATGCCAGTTTGGCCAAGATCAGATAAGGGAGGTGCCTTGGTGTGGCACCAGGAGCGCATCCTGGTGCCCAACGGAAATGACACTCCAATGTGGACACGCCTCATGAGACTGGTTTGAGGCTACTTACCTTACATAGTACACACATTCCTACATAGTACATACACAAGTACATACATTCATACATACATGCATTTCTAAGAACATGTACAGCTGTGATTGACATTTGTGATGCCTTGTGTTCGTGGAAACACTGCTCTTCAGTCACAGTCATGACATCACCATCTGCTTGAGCGGTTTCAAGCCTTGGTGCCAAATCTTTGCTTGCTTGATGCCCCAGACCAGCCTCTGGTGCATACCCCTGTGGCACCTTAGTGCCAGTTGGCCATATCCCTGTGGAAATTTGAAAAGGATCGAGTGTCTGTGCATTCAGTCTGACTTGTTGCACTCTGGGACCTTATCACATACACTGGATTTCGAACATCTAGATCCACACTACAATATCAGTCAGTTTGTTCAATGGCACTCTTGTCAACAAACATGCAAGACTGGATGTGTGACGATACATCTAAATGCATTCATATCTGTATCTCAGTTCTGCAAAATATGCAGAGCTCGCTCAGCTGTAATAGAAAGACTACTATGAACACACAAACTGCCATTATCTTTGTCCACCACGCGGCCAATAATAATAAAGATCATCATATATGAAATTCCAAGGAATCTTTGACAAAGTGCTAGAAAATGAATAACAAAACCGCGACAATTTCAAAACTCTAGGACTTCGGAATCTAGGACTAATGGAGAAGCAGATGAAATGTATTGGCTTGCTGCTAGTCGTTCTGCGATAAAGTCGATTTTCATGCTCTTATTACTCCGGACTGGGACCTTCATTGAGGTCGGTGCTCTTGCGATCTTCAATAGAAGAAATGATCCGAGACGTTTTCTCATCAATCTGTATAAATATCAACTATCAACGGATATGCCAACTCAACCGTGTTGGTACTACTTGAAGTTCCGATTTGGCCGGACGATGAAACTTCTGCTCGTGGTGTGCACACTTTGTGTGTCCTGTTGGGTGGCTGATTCTGCCAAATTTGAGCATATAGGCACTTGAAATAACAAATAAAAAAGAATTAGAAACAAATAAATACAGAATAGTATTAATGATGATGATAGTTTTAGTAAATAAGTTTTTACATTATTTATTTATTTACTTATTTTATTTATTTGTTTATTCTATTTATTTATTTATTTATAAACAAATAAATAAAATAAGTAAATAAATAATAAATAAATAAATAAAATATATAAATAAATAAAATGTTTATTCTATTTATTTATTTTATTTGTTATTTATTTATTTATTTATTATTTATTTAGTTTATTTATTTTATTAAGTTATTTTATTTATTTATTTATTTATTTTTGTATATATTTACTACTATTATCTATTCATTTGACATTAATTAATATACAAATCTAAAAAAATAATATTAATTTGTTACTTTTTGATATTAATTCTTTAACTAATATTCTTTGCTTGTATTATTGTTCAATATTGTGTTGTTGTTGTTATTATTATTGTAGTTATTTCTGCTTAATTATCATTATTATTCCTATTAATATCAATATACCTTCCAATGTCTCAGCATGGCTATTCATTGCACTGCCAACTCTTGTTCTGTGTAGTCTAAGGGATGCCAGCCTTCTTCCTATCACAGCAATCAATTCACTCAAAAATTCAAATCAACCCACTCCGACCCAACAACCTGATAAAATAGAAGCCGATGACGATCTGGACTTGTTGAGTTGAGACGACGAAAGCGAACTGCCGATGCTCTCGTCATCACTAAAGTCCTCGGCAATATAGGTCACCCTCCTACGATTACGAGGCAACGTGTTGTCTGTAGGCCAACATGCAGGAATAACAGCTCTCGTTACTACAGCAATTGACAAATTGAAACAACCAAACATCGATGAATGACAAAATGATTTACTTTGTAACTCTTCTTGCTCATCCATTCGATTGTTGTCTACTTCAATAACCCAGTCTACTGGCTCTCCACTGTTGATCTGTAAGGGAACACCTGGAGGACACAACAGCCTATATTATGAGCTCGGTCGGTGACCATGTGTTTGTTTGTCTGTCTGTCTGTCTGTCTGTCTGTGTGTCTGTCTGTCTGTCTGTATGTTTGTCTGTATATATATATAGTACCTTCGTCCTCGTCTTCGCTCAATGGGAGAGTTTGCTCCGAGTCATAGTCGGACCCGCTCTCTGCGTCACCATCCGTACTCAATGTTGGGGGCGGGTTGTAAGCAAAATGATTCTTTCTCTTGTCGATTTCCATCTGCATTTGCTCTAGGTTCCATTCACTACACACAATGTTATTGTAGCACTGGTGTGTGTGTGTGTGTGTGTGTGTGTGTGTGTGTGTGTGTGTGTGTGTGTGTGTGTGTGTGTGTGTGTGTAGTGTGTGTGCACGTTTGTGTGTGTGCACATGCGTGCATGTGTGCGTGTGTGTGCACGTGTGTTTGTGTGTGTGTTTACGCCTGTCACCATTTCTGTCACCTTAGATCAGCCGGTTCTCCACCTATAAGATCCTCAACTTTCGGTAGTTCGCTTGCAAACCTATTAATATCACTCTTTCCGTGGTAAGTCCGTCGATGATGCTGAAGAGAGACAGGACCGAGACATCGAGCATCGCAATCACTGCAAGGGAAAAACACGCCCTTCCCATGCACAAGCAATCGATGTCGAACCAAAGCTTGTGGTCGTTTATACGCCTTGTTGCAGTCGGTGCACTGATGCTCGCGGAGATCGCTGTGAACGCCGTCTTTGTGGCACTGCAATGCTCGTTTGGTGGAGAAACATCGAGGGCAGAAGGGACAACTATATGGTGTCTCTGTACTATGGACTGCAGCAACATGCTCCTTCAGACTGCTGTTGTCACCAAACCGTTTCCCACACACTTCACACTGATACGGCCTGAGCTGCTCGTGCACACAACGATTGTGCCGAAGGAGATGCCCCTTTGAACCAAACTTTCGATCGCAGATCGTACACTGGTACGGCATCAGCTTCTCGTGTACTCGCCTCTTGTGGTACGCCACGTTTCCCTTGGTTGTAAACATCTTGAAGCAGATCGGGCATGCGTGTCGCCTGACGATGATTCGTGGAATTCCCGGCGGCCGATGACGAGCTTTCTTGTGTTGGACCATCGTGTAGCGTGTACCGAAGAATCGATGACACACATCGCATTCGTATGGTCTCAGACGCTCGTGTACTGTGTCCTTGTGGCGCTTAATAAGGTGGAACATATAACATTAATTAAAAGTATAAATATATAAAATACATAAAATATATATAAAAATATATCAAATATATAAATATATATAAAATATATAAATATATATAAAATATGTAAAGTATATAAAATCTGTAAAATGGGGTCTTGCTGGAGCATATAACACCTATAGGTGCTAATTGGTGGAAGTGTTTGCCTAATTACTACAACTCAAGGTTGCTATAAGATCAGTGTTCTTACTTGCAGCGTCTGTTCAGACTTCATTGCATTTGTGAACTTTGTACTCATCAAGAACAATTAGGCGGCGCACAATGTATTGCCCCAAACCCTGCTTATCCACTACATCCTGGTTTCATGTGTCATCCAGCCGCTTTTAGAAGGGGTAATCAAGATGTTACTGGGAACGTTCAACCGCCTGTGCCTTACTGCTCGCAGACTGATACTCAGGGCACCGGCGTAGAGTGGTCCTCACGTTTGGGGGCTAATCAATCAGACTGCAAAGCCACGCCCATTTTTCTAATCTTCACTTCCGCAAACAGGACGTCAGTCAGTAGCGCAGCGTGACCTCTAGAAACAAGGGCTCAACTTCACGATGCTACAAGACATGCCCACTTTACATTGGCTTCTAATTGACTGATATGGTAGAATCAGTGGCAGATCCAGACTAGAAAAAGTGTGGTGTATATCTATCTATATCTATCTACACTTCTATATAAAATTGACGGTGTTTGTATATATATATATGGACTATATCTTTATTCAATTATGAACTATATATAAGTTTGATAGCCGGCTAGACCGGATCACCCACGAGGCTAAAATTTGGGGTACAGGCATAACTCGGCATGGGTAAGAACATGGGCAGGGGGCGTCATCTTCCAGCTTTTTCAGTCGGGTCCCCTTTTGGGGGTGCATTGTAGAACAATATAATGCTGTTCATCATTCAAGAAGGAAACTGAATGCTCCTGATAGACTCAATTTGAAGGAAGTTCCATTACTTGAACTCAATCTCCTAGGGTAGCTTTGTTTTCTCATAACTAAGAGTGTGATGCTCACGTTCAATATCCATTGTTTGTTCACATGCCATTGTTACGTCACAATGCTATAACTATCCAGCAGTCCCATCAGACTGCATTATCTGAGCAAGCTGTAGTTGATTTGTTTATTTTAAACATCAAACTACATCTAGAGCAAAAAGATAAGAGTTCCAAAAAGAAATATTGTTCAGTGCATAGGTAGGTTGGAAACGTGCTGAGTATATTCTACAATATCCCAAGAGGATCGACCCGCCTCTACTCGCGTGCATTGGATAACATCAAACTACGTCCAGAGCAAAGACGTAGAAGTCCACTTAGTAATAGTCAGTACGTATAGATTGGAAGCGTGCTGAGTATATTTTAAAATATCCTAGGAGGACCCGCCTCCACTCGCAAGCGAATTACTCTACAACGGCTCATCGGCCCTCCACCAAATTAAGCTGACCTCGGACGGGATGCTTGGAGCGTGTCGTTTATTACCGGCGACGTCAAAAACGACAAGATATTTTTGTGTAGGATATCCAGGTATTTAGAAATACGCCTACCTTTGGTTTTTCCGAGTACGCTCGCCGAATAACTGCCAAATTCGATACGGCAGCAACGTGTTCGAAGTGATAACATCCAATGGGACTGTTGAAATGGCTCCAAGAAGACTCACCGAAGAGACATGTGACTACATTTGCACTGAATCCAACCTACACATTTCCTACACCGAGCGCTACACTGGGAGTGTGAACACATCACAAACAGAGAGCAAACAGTGCGCTAAATCATGCATGCCTGCATGTCAAGCTACTGCATGTATCCTATGGCTGAGTAAGAAACTGCACGTGACTTTCAAGTTTCTATTGCTCAGATATATATCTCTGAATGGAAAAGTCGCTGCAAATTTCTCGGAATGGGACACTCGGTTAAGTTTTCATTTGTCTTCAACGGGATATTAACTAATTAGCACATTCCAGTTTATTCGAACACACGCCCACACCAGCCATTTGAACTGAATCCACACAGGGAGTGTGTTGATTTCTACCCAAAAAAATGCACATGACGTGTCTACACATGCTCAAACTGAGTCTTCCGTCATAACACTACAGTACTCTGCCTGTACGAAGGACGGGTCATGTATCTAGTAGTATATACAGCTTTGGTCCTCACATGTATTTACAGTTCACAATTCTTATGACCACACCTACAAATGATGGGGGCGATAGCCCGGTCTGGCCCATGCCACGCTACACCCATGCACCAGTGAGATGATCCCTCACTCACAGTTTAAACATGTAAGTAAATAGTATTGATTTCAGGTTACCCCAATAGACTGGGATATCCTGAGTGTTGTCAGTGTGCGTAAAGGAGTGGAAACAGTCTGTGCCATGAAGATTTTCAATGCTCGTTGCGATCGCCAAAATTCTATTTCGACGACAATAGAATCTATGACACTAATTCAGTGCAAACCAGCATTAGCCAATGTCAGCATTTCGTAATCTAGTGAGCAATAGGTCTAGTCAGCTAGAATACCTGAGCACAGAGTGGAGAAATTACAAGGCCCTGCAAATTGGTAGTCTCGCTAGAGGCGTGGTTAGCAAGACTAGCAAATCTGTAGGTAGCAGAGATTCCATTCTCCAGTCAATCGGGTTGTCGACCTTAAACTTACTTGAAAAATCAATGGATAGGCTTATGCTTTTTTGATGCGGTCTTCTTTGACTCTGCCATTGCCGGAAAGTGTATCAAATGTCTTACACGTGATGGGCATGCACACTTCACCACGACCTTTCTCGTCACTGTACTGGCTTACACTGTACTGAAATGATGATGTTTATAATATCAAAGAGATAGTCAATGTCGTCGTCAACATACTACTCTAGGATTAAGCGGACTGTTTAGTAATTCTGCTTGAAGCGGAGTGACACGCCCAAATGTTTGGGACTATAGCCTCCCCCGGCCCTCTCCAACCCTACGCCGGTGCTCAGGGACCGATAGGTCCGGCTGCCGGCCTTGACACCTAACTTACTAAGCCGTGTTGACGATGCCATTCTTATATATACAACACTGAGTGTAACATGATCGTTGGATGGCAGTCAACTTTAAAACAATTTCGCAACCATCGATTTGATGGTAAACCCTGAGACAGTAAGGAATCAATAAGTGACCAAAGTCCAAACAATTGATGGAAGCAGCAGGTAAGATCTAAATATAGAGTTAATGATGCAAAGATGTGTGAGATGACAATACTGTGATAGACATCTGTTGAATTGGAGAGATATCAAATACATTAATAGTGCTATTTAGGACAAAAAAGACTGAATAAGTTGTTTGTTGAACAACAACAAACTCAGCAGCTGAGAGTACAGGCAAAATGTTAAACGCTGCCCTCAAATAAATGCCGCAATTCAATGAATTCCATATAGATCTAGCTCAATGGTTTGAAAGAAAAATCATACAACTGCTTCAGAGGAATACGTGAGGCAAACGTTTGAAACGTTTCTTTAGACTACCGGGATACATGGATAATGTTTCATCGCATAACGTCTTAAATCGTGAAATGCTACCAGTATGGTAAGTGCTGTTCTCCTGAAAAGGTGTCAAACCTAGACATACAGAGCGTATTCGTTTGGGACCTTTCTAGAAACAGGTAGAGTGAAAGGCCCGCTAGTGTGTCCGATTGGGCACCTTTCCTTTTCTGGATAGAATGAACAGTTTCCCAAACCTTTCCGGAAACGGATAGACTAGAAAGGTATTACACTGTTTGATTGGTAACGTTTCTGTTTCCAAAAAGGAGTAGAGCGGATAGACTCTCCAACCAATCCTACCATCAGTACGAATAGAAAAGATAGAACAAGCACCTAGACGTGTAAAACTTGCATCTCTACAAGCTTTGATCTACCAAATCACTTTCACTTTGCGTAACATTTCCAGACCACTAGTTGCACTTATTCTGGACTAGATTCATGCCCCATTTTTTTGTACAGGCAAGATACTGTAGCGTTCTGACAGAAGACGTAGTCTGAGCGTGTGTGTACACATCATGTGCAATCTTTGTTGTTATGAGGTCCCGGATGTGCTGAATGAATTTCAAATTTTGTCTTCGCACTTTCTTTGATAGAAATCGACACACTGCCTGTGTAACACTTGGTACAGAAAACGTATAGGTTGGATTTGCTGCAAATGGAATCAGAATTTGGAGAGAAACGAAAGTGCTAGGAGGGTAAGTTCAATCGGCAAGAAATATTTGATTGCTCTAAGCTTTGTGAAGGACGTCGACACATACAGTCTACACAGGACTGGTGTGGGCATGTGTTCAAATAAACTGGAACATGTAGCGTTTGCGTCATCGAGAAATTTTACACTGGGGTCGACCCCTCGAGAGGGGACCCAGTGCATAATTTTTTAATTTTTTATGCAAACCCTCGCCTTCGTGTGCAGAGTGTGTGTGCCAATTTCGGTTGTAAACGGACAAAAGACGTGGCCTCGTATCACGGACACAGACAGACAGACAGACAGACAGACACACACATACATACACACACACACACACACACACACACACACACACACACACACACACAACTTGAGCTTTATATATACTAGATTGCCCGTGCAAAGGTTGAACGGCAGCTGATATCTTGTGTTCAGCAGAACAAACTCCCAAAGAGTTAGTAGACATTCTAACAGTTGGAAAAGTAGATGAAATGACTATGACAAACAACACGTACACCTGAGGTGATTCTGACACACGCACTGATTCTATGCATGCGCATACTTCTGTTACTGTTTCATCTACCTCGTTTCGGAAAGTTCTGTTCAATTGATAAACGTGCCCTGTCTCGTTCCACTCTATCCAACTTAAACTTTTCCAGAAAAAGATAGTCCCAAACGAATACGCCCACAGTAACACACCCCTAAACCAAGGACAGAGAGTGTTTAACAGATAAATTCCGCCCTCGTTTAAACGCCGCAGTTGGAACCCTAGCTAAGAATAAACGTCACAACGTTTAATTGAAGAAATACAGTAGCTATTACGGCCTTGACCAGTCATGTAGTATGTCCGATCAAAGCAAAGTTGTGGTTGGTCATGAACACCAGTTGGTCGGTCAATGACCGATGACCGACCACACATACTATCTAGGCTACTATTATCTAGTCTATATCAAATTGTGATGTTAGATGTGTGTGTGTGTGTGTGTGTGTGTGTGTGTGTGTGTGTGCGTGTGTGTGTGTGTGTGTGTGTGTGTGTGTGTGTGTGTGTGTGTGTTACAGATTATACAAAAATAATAATAAAATACACAAAATAAACTAACGACAGCAAAATTTAATTTAAAATTTTTAAAGTTTATTGCTATATTCCAACCTTAATGTTGCGCTTTGTGCTGAATGTGGCTTCACAAATGTCGCAGCGGTGGACGGTAATGCAAGGCTGCATGTTCTCAAAGTCAATTCCGTCGCGTTCCGTTTCCTCATTCTGCGGAACGTCGGACGGCGACGGGGAACGCCCATTGCATTGGGAGTCGCATTCGGGTGGCTCCGTGTTCGTCACAGTTTCGATTATCCGGTTGCTGCGGAGAACTCTGCGATTCCAGTTTGGGTCGCTGGTCTGAGGATCCTGCTCAGTCTGGACCGGCTGATCGGTGGCCGTTGAGGTTTCACCGCCTTCAATGGTTTCCTCAGCGGACATGGTGGCTCAGAGGCATCCGTACGGCTTCAGATTTGCAAACGTCCGTGCGTTGGACTGATGAAGAGAGAACATCCGGGAGATAGTGGCATGTTAGTCACGTGAGTGGTAGCCATATGGTGGGTGTGTTTACAACTATTTTTAGTAAGAGCCGTGTGGGCCAAGGAAGCCATGGCTCTCCTGCCTCGCATCATTACTCTTAAATGTATAATTATGTTGTAAATGTTTGGCAACCAGTAGAAGGCCAATATTCTTACATCTATGTTGTGTAGACTGCTAACTTAGCGTACACACTTTTCAACAATGAAACTTGATGGTTTTAGAACTAAAGTTGTTTGAACACTAAATTCTGGATAATTTTTTCGCATGCTCCTTCTAACGCGCGCACGAAGCTCACGCGCGCTCAGGATGACGCGTTTAATATAAGACATCCGGGAACCTTACGTTATCATTTACGCAGCAAGTGACGTTCGACAGACTAACTGATGATTCTGTTTGTGTTGATTAGATTGTGGCGCAGTCGATTATTGGATTATGCGACGTCGGACGCTACTTTCCAAGCCCTAGGATGGCGTTAGTGCACGTTCTGACGCAGAACGACTTGAAATGGCACGGTTATTTACCTACTCTATTTTAATGCCTGTAAATACTAGAAAAATGTGTATAGTGTCAGTTTCGTCTGAGTTTAGCAGTGACACGTGATGGTCACATACGGGACTTTCCGACACTAGACTTGCCGGCTTTGTGCGTTCAGTTCGACTGGAGCGTAGAAAAGGGGGAGTTTACGGTGAGTTGAGCGTTGCTGGTCTAAATACACCCACGTCATTAGTTACTCCTAGTGTTGAGTTACTGCACATCCTTTCCGCTTCCTTGAGACATCTCGACGCAGCCCTGAACGTTTATGCGCATTTGCGCTCGCCGTGGCAATCCACTAAGAGTACTGGAAACTCGACAGACTGTGAGGTCTTGTGGTTTGGCCGGTGGTTTGGCTGTGTCATGCAACGCACGTTTGAGGGTGTGCCTAATTATGCAGCGGTTTGTGCAGCGGTTTGTGCGGTTGGTGTGTGCATATTTGCACGAGACTTGAAGTTGCGTGAAGAAGATTAGAGTCGCGATGCTTCGACGATCCGAGTTTGCAAACGGAGCCGACGCTGAGATAACTGCATAGTTAGTAATTAACATGCCAATGCAAAGTCGAGGAAGGTTTCATGTTTTTATGGGCGGAGCGTGTTTCTCCGCTCTTCTCGCTATCGTTGGCTGACTAAAACAGAAACGTCCGCCACTGCATGATGAAAGTGTGTTACGAGTCTGTGCAGTTTAGGGAATGATGAGATGATGAGATCACGTGGAAGGCTAAGTGCAACGTGCAGGTGGTTAGTAGGGCTGGGCCAGCTGTGTCTGCTACACTATGTATGTGGTAGTGTGTGATGTATGTCAAGAGTTGTTGACACACGAATGGGGTACTGTACTGTACTAGTGCATACATAAATTGTATTGTTTTAGTGTTTACTTGTAAACACGTTGATTGATTGATTAGTTAATGATTAATTAAGTTATAAAGAGGCATTGATAAGGGACTTCTAATTTTGATGGGGATGGGTGACCTGTTAACAATAATGTTAACAGTAATAACACACACACACACACACACACACACACACACACACACACACACACACACACACACACACACACACACACCACGCGCGCGCGCACACACACACACACACACACACACACACACACCACACGCACACACACCACACGCGCACACACACACACACACACACCACACGAACACACACACACACCACGCGTGTGCACACACACACACAATTAACAAGACATCAGAAACGAACAGGACCAGATATTTCTCTTACAATCACCACTACTTAAAACGTCTTTACTAAAAACATTTGATAAACGCCTCGTTTTAATGCGGATTTTGGCCGTCTATATCATTTCTACTATAGGTTGCAAGGTTCTGAAATCTTAAGTGTGAACATGGTATACTTACTAGTTTTTAAATTAGATTGCTTCACACTAATCTGTCATGGAATAGGAAAAGCTCTAGATTCTAAACAATTTAAGAGCGTTTTCGGTTGGACGTTTCTGGAAACAAATAGATTGGAATGGCTCGCTAGCTTAAGTGGGCACCTTTCCTTTCTCAGGTAGAATGAACATTTCCCAAAACTTTCCAGAATTGGGTAGACTGGAAAGATATTAATTACACTGTTCGATTGGTAACTTTTCTGTTTCTGAAAAAAGATAAAGCGGATAGACTCTCCAACCTATCCTACCATCAGTACGGATAGAAAGGATAGAAAAGCACCTAGACATGTAAAACTTGTGTCTCTACTACCAGCTTTGACCTTCCGAATTAACGTGCACACTTTGCCTAACATTTCCAGACCACTATTTGCGCTTATTCTTGATTGTCCACGCAAAAGTTGAATGTCAGCTGATTTCTTGTCTTCGGCTGACACAGGCACTGATTCTACGTTTGTGCATTGTTCTGTTACCGTCTCATGTATCTCGTATCGGAAAAGTTCTGTTTGATTGGTAAATGTGCCTTGTCTCTTTCCACTCTTAAAGAGATAGTCCTAAACGAATATGACGTAAGTAACCCATGGATCTTATTAGTTTGAAAAAATAGTAACCCATGGATCTCATCAGTTTGAAAAAATAGGAACACGTGGATCTGACAAATTTTTAAAAA
This sequence comes from Corticium candelabrum, assembly GCF_963422355.1. Lineage (NCBI taxonomy): Eukaryota > Metazoa > Porifera > Homoscleromorpha > Homosclerophorida > Plakinidae > Corticium > Corticium candelabrum. The sequence continues at coordinate 7,566,169 of NC_085087.1, read as the reverse complement.
TAGTAACTCGTGGATCTTTTTAGTTTGAAAAAATAGTAACATGTGAATCTAATTAGTTTGAAAAAAATAGTAACACGTGGATCTAATAAATTTTTAAAAATAGTAACTTGTGGATCTTATTAGTTTGAACAAATAGTAACCCGTGGATCTTATTAGTTTGAATAAATAGTAACTTGTGCTCTATTAGTAACCCATGCTCTATTAGTAACCCGTTCTCTATTAGTAACCCATGCCTTAGATGTCAGAGACTGCGTGCGACATCATGCATGCACATTCTTAGCTACATGTGCAAGAATGATGTCCGTAAAGAGAAAGAGATGTTTTTCGATTGCCAAAAAATTTAGGGCCATGGAGGAAACTCAGATATCATCGATAACGGCTGTTGCGGCAGAATACAAGATCAACAGGCACACCTCCACCTGTGGATAAAGCATTCTGTCCAAATTGAAGAGCAGATCTGGAGGAAAACATAGTGGGAACAATAATACTTACATAGCTCTTGACTTCCCAGTGTCAGGTCAGGCGTTAGCTAGCTTGCTACCCGTAACCATGAAAACCGGTACAACCTGTGGCATGGGTCGGGCCGTCGACGACTAAACCAACACCCTACCAGATTCTGTAGGTGTGGAGAGTAAGTCTGTGAGCATTCGTGGAGAATGAAATAGAATATCCGTTACACTGTCTGTTTGGACCACTTCCAGATGGTGACTTGTGGCATCACCCAAGGGCGGAGATTAACAAACCTAACATCCGACCAGCCGCTGCAGTACATATGACACTGATGCCAGCTTGTCTTGGCCTGTTCTTGCCCACTGGACAGCATCAGAGTGTTGTACTGAGAGAGTGGTATTAGCCAATCGCAAATGGTAGTTTCACTTCATGATTTTGCAAGCAGTGAATGACTACGGCAAGAGTTTTTTTATCTAGCCATGTCAAAGCCATGAACAGTCATAGTCTTGTCGACTGACTGCATGAGATTATGATGATGATGATGAACTTCAACTTGAACCATGATAGCAGACATTGAAAAAATAGTAACTCGTGCTCGATTAGTAACCCACAGGTTACTATTTTAGGAAATACGGTAATACCAACTGTACTAATAGCAACAACTGACATGGTGCTGGATTTGAGAGTCTCTGCTGTGTTAATGATGATATTCTATACTTCCAATTAGGTTACACCATTTTCACTCCTACGATTTTGTCTGGTCTGGATAGTAGAGACAATGGTGAGCTTGTTCTAAATGAATGCAGATTAAGGGGGAGGGGAACTCCCGATCAAGACACGTTTGGAAATGGCATATTTTGTTGTCTCTGTTAGTCAGTTAATCCAGTTTGTCTGGAGACGAAAGCGTAAGTCTCAATGGAGGCATTGTTGTGATCACTTAGTTGGTCATGTTGGGCACATTGTGTGTGCTATTCGTATGTCACTGTATACGGTGTGCTGTGTGTACAGCGTGCTGTGTGTGTGTACAGCATGCTGTGTGTACAGTGTTCTGTGTATACAGTGTGCTGTGTGTACTGTGTGTACAGTGTGCTGTGTGTACAGTGTGCTGTGTGTACGCTGTGCTGTGTGTACGCTGTGCTGTGTGTACACTGTGCTGTGTGTTGCACAGTCCCGTCATTTAGTTTTGGTCCTTGTTGTTATGCGTTCTCCAAGTTAGAAGGATTACTCAGTGCAATGCAAATTATGTTAATTAATTAATTAATTGTTTGTCAGTATCATAATTGTTGTGTTGAAGTTGCCAACAAAGCTTCACTGTTTACGAGGTGGTCTAACTGAGTGTAAGTTTCTACCGTTCTCTGACTCTCATTGACCCAGTAACTGCAAACTTGTTGATCTGGCTGTATAGGCATGGTCATAGTGTATTGCTTGTAGGACTTACTTACAAATAGAAAGAAAGGAAAGGAAATAGTGGTGTTAATGGGGTGTTTATTGGAGCAGCTGGTTGGTCTTGTTTACTAACAAGCTGCCATGAGGAAGTAATCTTTTGTTCTTGCTGTACACCTCACCAGCTGTACATCTCACCAGCTGTACACCTCACTGGCTGTAATTGACTGTCATACTGTGGGCTGTGCCGATAGTCTAACTGTCGATGCATTTTCTGTGTGATGTCCATCGATTTCCTTTCTCTCGCTTTCTTTACTGGAGACCTTTTATCTATCTCTGTTCTCGTGATTTCCATACAGGAGTACAGTGATTAGCAAGAATTTATATTTATACAGACTGAGAGTTAAAGATTTCTTCCGCAACATACAAATGCCACTCCCGTTTAGTGTATTACAATGACCCAATTTGGTAAAGTAAATTCTAGAGTTGAGAAGTCGGGTGGGGTGATTGTATGTATTGAAATCGGTAATTTGAGGTACCGTAGCTAGACAGGCTGCTGTGCAGTATAATGTCATGCTGTTGGCAGTCATTTGCTACACATCACACCATGCAGTTGTTATTGACTCTGCTTGGTCGTGTTATCAGTGCCGAATATTAAAGAAGTTGTGGGTCAGTTACACGAGAAGGTAGAGAAACCGGCATATTTCCATTTTTCTCAGAGATCGTATGTGGATTGGAGAATGGATATCCCAGGCAAGGATGTCAAGTTGGAGTCTGTGGGCGCAAGTTTCAGGAACTTGAGCTAAGTAATCGATGAGTCTCTCAGCGAGCTCGCCTTCCGGCTTTAAAGAAATTTTAGATTACTAGCAAAGAATACTTTGTTGCGGCGGCTAAATTGGGACATCCTGTTCTTGTTTATATAAGATGGACTCGTTGTATTGGTGCCACTTAGTCATTCAGTTGGTGTGGTGTCGATGAGTGTTCGTGCGTGGATCAAGTGTTTAGTCTTGTGTCGTTGATATGTGATAATGTACGATGTGAATGCTGTTGTAGTCAGACGTTGTTATACTGACCACATTTTTTCTTGGGTCTCTGTCCGACTAAAGCCTGGTTTACAATATTGACACTGACATTGATGCTGATGCTGATGCTGACACTGGAATAGAACTGAATCATATTCCATCGTCATCGTCAGCGTTTGACGTCATAGGATGCCGCCTGCTTCAAGGTGGTGTCTTTGATGTTGAACGTTAACATCAATATTGTGAACCAGGCCTTACACGACTGTCGGACGGTTAGACTGTCGGATTTGTCGGGCGGTCACATACGCAATGACCATATAATTTGGTTTTAGTGTGCCTTGTCAGAAAGTGAGTGTCGGATATTGGGGGTGTCCCGAACAATGAGGTCTGACTGTAGCTTGGTCACGATTACGTATAACTCTGTTAGTGTTGGGATGTCACTTTATTGTGGCATATGTCTGTATGCTTCTCTGTAAGATCAAACAAAGACTTGTCTCAAACGAGAGTCGCGTGGTGTACCTATGGCTCATATTGCTGTAGGGAACAATCGCATACATATAAGACATTTGCTTTCGGTATGAATCACCACACGATTAGCCACTTCTCTTTCATCACATTCATTCTCAGTTGTTCTCCACAGTATGACACTTTCGGTTTTGCTCTAAACTTGATCATATGTCTGATTATTTGATGTTACATTTCTAATTATAGTTGTATATACATAATTAATTGTAACAAACGTTTCTATGTTTAGGGTTGCATCACATTGAGTCAAGTATATAGGAGGCATGCCCTTGATCTATGGCTCAATCTGGGCTTAGAGACAAGGATCTCGCTGCTAGACATGTCGTTCGAGACAACCGCCAGGTGCATGCGAAATATGATCACGTGACTACAGATGGTGTATCACAAGGGAAAGTAACTAAAGCCGAAAGTAGTGGAAATCAGGACACTGGTATCCTGGTATACAGACTGCAAGGCGTTCTGGTACTTCTGTCTCTGTACTCGACGCAACTCAGTGAAAGTCGAGTTTTTAAGACTCAGTTAATGCAACTGAAGAAAACGTGTAGCTATTTGAGAGAGGAGTTGAAGCGATGCAAAGAGAGTTTGATGGGATCATTGAGTGATACGGAAGCGAGCGTTTCATCGCGATCTGTAGACGAAGAGAACGACTACAGAGGGGAAAGCGACTTGTTTGGTGACTCTCTGTTGTCTTCCATGCTCAAGGCCATGCAACTCGAATTGTCAAAACTTAAAGCGATGATTAGTGGGATAGAAGGGAAGACGGCTGAAGGATTAATAAAGGTTAATACGATCAACGGCTGTGTGTATGTATGGTGTTGTGTGTGTGTGTGTGTGTGTGTGTGTGTGTGTGTGTGTGTGTGTGTGTGTGTGTGTGTGGTGATGCATTCGTTGTTCTATTTGGCAGGAAAACCACGAACTGCGGTTGTTGTGTCAACATCAGAGGTCCACCATAGACTCACTACAGCAAGAGGCGAACATGTATCATCAATTAAAGTCGTCGATGTCGTTGAAAAGCAGCAAGCAAGTGCAGCAAACGTTAGATTACGATCATGCTCAGTATTTTCAGGTTGATTATTCACTTGCTGCTACACAGTGTTTGTACAGAAACGTTGGTTTTTTGGTTTAGCAAACGTTGGTGAAGGAGTTGGGCATGAAACTCAACGAACAAAGCGTTGAACTCAATTATCTCAGACAGAGATTGGATGCCGAGTACTATGGACGACAACGAATGGTCACCTGTCTGAGCGATCTACTGAACGAGCTCGTGCTTCGTTGTCTGCAAATGCCGTACGTTGCTATGGAAGCCGAATTGAAGCAAGCGTTTATCGACATTCAAAAAAAGACTGAGAAATTGTCGGTTGAGTTTCGAGACGAGGTGCTCGTCGCCATTCAGTTAGCGTCGGATGTTTCAGCAAGGAGCGATTTTTTGAGAGCACAAATGGACGTGACCATGTACTCTGAAGAGGAACTGGCAGGTTAGCACTTGTGGGTCTCATTGTGAGACACATGTGATGTTAGTGATGACATATTATCTCTGAGGTGGTCTGAAACTGTTAGAGATGCCTGCCTTGTGGGTATTCCCCCCCACACACACCCACCCACCACCACCAACAGGACCAGTACCTACTGTTTCCGATGTTTTTCGAGTAAACGGTCATCCATAATTATTGACATTTAGGGGCCCATAACACATCTATAGTTAATAGTAATATCTAGTGTAATGAAACAGATATTAAATTTATAGATGACTACAGAACACAACCTCGGCCACTAGGAAGAACATATATTATAGTTCAGACATATAGTGTACGTAGTCCAGTCTCTCAAGCTTGTTGTTTTCTCTCTCTTCCTCTGGAACATTTATGTGCAGTCTCATTCTTATGCTTTGTCAACTTGTAGTGCTTTGCAAAAGGAATGCCACGGCCAGGGTAGTTGCAGAGACATGTGTGAGAGGTCCATCAGACTGGTCAGCTCTCCGCTTTTTGCGACCCTCATCATTGTTTGCCACACTTATATAAGTCTTCATAGACTGAGCAGCTGTGGTATGCTTGGCTTACACTGACACTTGTAGTGAGGTGGGGGACAGGTTGTAAGTGGTTTCAATTGGTACTGTAACAGCTGTCTCATTATTTACTTCTGTGGGCCAGGTCAACATCAGTGGAGACTAGTCTGAAGATAACAAGGATATGATGATTTCATTGAATTGGTACATATTTTTAAGAATTTGGATTTAGGGCGTACCCATCCACCCTCTTTCGTCCTGAATTCGGATTTATAAAAAAACTATGAAAATTACGGACTGCTCCTTACTCAAGCGTACAAAACGTACGCTAGGGGGAGGGGGTAAGAGTAGTTGTACGCTTTTGGGGCTGAGCATAAAATGTTTATGATTTCTTGACAAAGTGTATGACGCATATAGCACACGCTAGATCCCACTGCCATTAACATCTCGTCTATAGATCCTACCCCAAGCACTGTTACTACGTAAACATTGATCGAGTGACATACTACAACCGAGCAATCGTAACCGTATTACAAGTTCATGTCGGTATTGACAATTTTGAGGAGGTCTGTGCCCTCCACGTCCCCCATAGCTGGATGACCCTAATACAAAATGTTTTTAACGCAATAATTATTGTATGTCCGAGCTTTTGCCTTTGCACATGCACACACAAAACAAAAAGAAATGGACACTGCAGATGTCGAGCAACTTCTTTTCTCAACTACATCTTCTGTTTTGAAACCGCAATGCCAGTACCACTTCTGTGTGATACAGTTGGATGTCAGTTACCCGAACGTGTCGGTTGACCGAATGCAGAGAGCCATGGACACGCTCTAGAAGTACGCACTATAAACTGTTACACGCATGCGCAAAAAGGTAAATGTCAAGTTACTGTAAATCCACAAATTTTTGTACGGGGCTTTAATGGACAAGTTTAGCACACATTAGTACGGTAACTGTTGCATTTTATGTGCGTCAGTGTACATGATTTATGAGTTTAAGCTAAAGCTAAGTGGTATCCATGCTTGGCTCACGAGAAAAGATTAAAATGATCTACTACCACTACTAAGGAGATCGTGAGTAGCAGCATCCGGGATCCAACAAGAGGACATCGCAGTTGTGAATTATGCTGTAGAGGAAGGTCTGGATTGAGACCACTCGGCAGCTAAGTGCAGAAAGAGAGGACAATATGACGTCTACGACTCCAGGGTTGTAGCCAGGATGTTTGGAAGGGCACGGGGCACGGGGCATGAGTCTGGCTTGTGGGCGTGGCATGTACGTGTTGACTGTGCAAGTTTCTGAAATAAAAATCTTCGCTGGTTTGGAGAGTGGTGTACGATACCTTTTGTAAACCGTTTGCTTTTGGTGTACTGACTGAAACTCAGCCTTTACAAATCACACCGAGGTAGACTGATGGTAGCGTATTGATTACATTCTTAACATTACAAGGCAACAAATCGAATTACAATACTATAGGTATGTAATTAGAGACTCGTGATTGACAGGTCTCCACCTTCTCCTTCATTATCACTGTTGATGAACAGAGACACTATCTATGCCTAGCCAGTATGTTGGAGGCAGAGCTCTGGGTGGAGGCGTAGCGGGTATGTTGAAGGTATAGCATGCCTGGTTAGAACCCTGGACTCCAAGACTAGACTGATCCCCAGTGTGTTTTAGTATTGAACCGACTGCCTGAGGAAATGATAAAACTAGCAGAAAAAGGCCGCAGCAGACGCCTCCTTGGACCAGCATTGGACGAAAACAGAGCAGCTACGTAGTCAATTGAAGCGTAGTGTTGGGGTGCACATTAGCACTAATTCGAATGAACAAATTGTCACCGCTGCAAGAACTGTCTGGTTCATATCTTCTATTGATACTATTGCCTAATTAAATCAAAAATGAGTAATATCGCACATCAAGGTCTCGAAAATTATGATTCGAAAAAAATTCAAAATTATTTTTGTTTTTGAAATGACGTAGGTAGTTTCAAAAACATGAGAAGCAGTGAGGTAGCTGTGTACTCAATGGTTATAGTATACACTTGAACCTCCCTAATTCGGATCTCTAGATCCGGGCACTTTCCTAAACTGGGCACCTTTACCAGCTCATACAAGGCATTGGGGCTCCAACGGTAGGCACTTGTGAGAAGAAACTCCCCGTATTAATACGCACATTCCGTAGCTGTGAAGCCAGTGCATACTCCACGTATGGCTTGGAACAAAAGAAGAGCATCAGCATCAGCCTCGAAACAAAGCTCAAAATCATCGACAACAAAGATCAGCCAAATAGACACGCCTTGGAGATCTTTTGAATTCCTAGCAGTTCTAAAGTTGTGTGGTTCTTTATATCAACTAAATCCTAGTTAAATATTGTTATTGTCGCAGCTGTTGCTCGTCATGAAAAGTAGTACTGTACAATACATGCAATTCAAGCTTCAAACATTGCAACTCAATTACATGAATACGTAACTGTAGTACAAAGTACCTATCATTACAGTGTAGTACAAGTGTGTACTGTACACGTACACCCACACTGTATGCAGAACTGTAGTACCTACCAGACGTTTACATTAAAACAGTCTGGGATTCCAAGGCTAACGCCAGGCTTTGATGCTCGCAGCTGGAGAAGAAGGCCTGGTACACATTGTCTTCCCATGTGTGCATTAATTACCTCGAAATCGAGGTAATATATGCACGCATGCAAAACCGACGTTGTTTAGAATCTCGAGCCGATAATGTCACACGCAATGGACAGCGAAACAGCTTGCCTGGTGCCGACTCGCCTTCCTCAGCAGCCATACAGTACACATGTTCAAAGACCTGGGAGCCAGTGTGCACTTGGCTGGAGGGTGATACTAAAGTGATGCATTGTCTCCGGTGGTGTTCTTTGTTTGCTGTTTTCGACGTAAAAACCAGTCCTAGCTGTCGTGTGCCTTCACCCTAAATTCTGCTGCAGCTTGAATGTACGGAGCACAGCGCTGGCAGATCTGCTGTGGAAGACCATCTGTCATAGAGATAGAAATTCCCAAATAAGCTGCAACGTTTGCTGCAGTCCCACTCAGTACGCAAACACTGTAAACAGCCTGACTGCAGTACGAGTAGCCATTGAGGAACAACAAGTCAACACTCCAAACAGCTGCCACCAAAAAACAAGGTCAATACTTTAGTTAAAATCATCTAATTGGATCACTTGACCTTGGGTCTAGATTCTAAACAGTGTTGGTTCCGCATGCCTGAATACATTACAAGGTAATTTATGCATGCATGTGAAGAAGACTGTACAGTACATGGCCACACATGAGGGCCTGGGTACGAAGCTAACGCACGTTTCCATACATTTCTGATCTGGGCATACTGCCCAAGGTTTGAGTGTACCCATATGCTAATATAGTGAAACTGAGATGCCGGAAGTGTTGATATCAATAATGTGGTTTGGTTAGGCATGTCCGATGAAGCAGTGAGAGTCAAAGTAACCGAGTTACAGAAGAAGCTGTCGCAGCTGATGCATCAGGCAAAGAACAAAGTCATCGAGCAGATGAAGAAATACAAGCAGGTAGACTCTTGACATTGAGATGACACACACCGAGGTCTCTTTCTGGGTATTGTGGTGTTTCACTTTCATTATGTGGCTTGGTAGGCGACGCTCAGAGTCAAAGATCTCGAAGAACGACTGAACAAAGTGGAGACAGACAAAAGTCTCGTCGAGCTACAGCTGAGTGAAGAAATCAGGCAGACACAAGCCAAGTTTGATGCATTACACATGTCTTTGGGTAATCGAAGTTCGTATGCCGATAAAGCGGCTCAATCAGCACGCACTCTTGTCGAGCTCTTAGAGCACCAGAAATCAGAGATGGAGTCGCAGTTAATGAAGCTGCACAAGGAACTCGCCTTTGTGAGCGAGAGCCTACATGAGACGCATAAGAAAAATTTATCTCTAGAAGACAAAATTGAAGACATTCAGAGAAGGGCTGAGGACGAGGCAAAAGCATCGGTGAAAGTGGATCTTGATCGGTTGCAGTCTGAGCTGTCGAGGTTGCAGAGCGAACGCGCTAGACTAACTGAGCAAGTGGACGTGCTAGGTGACATAGCAAAGGAAGGACATAAGGCACGACAACTTGCTGAAGACAAGGTGCACACGCTCGAGGACCGAGCGAAAGCGTACGAGTTGGAGATAAAGGATTACAAAGTGAGAAATGCGGAGTTGATGAAATTGAATGTTCAACTCGAAGCGAAGGTAATGTATCACACAATACATTAGACTGTTCTATTGGAATGATGCATCTGACAATACGCTAGACTATTGTATTAGAGGGATGCATAGCAATACACTAGACTATTGTATTGGAGGGATGCATCTCACACTACGCTAGACTATTGTATTGGAAGGATGCATCTCGCAATACATTAGACTATTGTATTGGAAGGATACATCTCACAATACACTAGACTATTTGTTGTATTGGAGGGATGCATCTCACAATACATTAGACTATTGTATTGGAGGGATGCATCTTACAATACACTAGACTATTGTATTGGAGGTATGCATCTCATAATACATTAGACTATTGTATTGGAAGGATACATCTCACAATACACTAGACTATTTATTGTATTGGAGGGATGCATCTCACAATACATTAGACCATTGTATTGGAGTGATGCATCTCACAATTCAGTAGACTATTGTATTGGAGGGATGCATCTCATAATACACTAGACTATTATATTAGAGGGATGCATCTCACAGTACACTAAACTATTGTATTGGAGTGGTGCATGTGTTGATACTCAATGTCAACGATCTGTGAAATAATAGATGCGCAACCTTGAGACCGATAAACTAAAGATCGTCAGTCGAATGCGTGGCATCGGGTTATCACGTGATGGCACATCAAACGACGTAAGTTGATGTGTCATTGATATTTTGTGATACACTTTACTGTGTACGTTTGTGTGTTCAGCTTGTGCTCGCCGCCGACGTGGCCGATTCTGGTGTGGTGTATCACAGAGTGGAAAGTCCATCACGGACGTTGGTTGAGCAATCACTCGAGGGTGTGAGTCATACACGTAGCGGTAGAAATGAGCAGCAAATCGTTGCGGGAGCCGATTTTCAGTCACCCAGTCAGACTGCATATGGCAGCCTAATGAGATCCGACGTGTTGCACCAGACACCAACAGATGGCAATCAATCTTCATCGGTTGAGTGTCTACCCCAAGCGGACAGGTTGTCTAGTTTAATGAGCTACTCTCTGCCTCAGACTTTGCTCAGAGACGAGGCAGGATCTGTTTTGTATTCGAGAAGCTTGGGCTCTCAAATGGGCTCGATGTCGAAACGCATCGAGACGATGCACTGCATACGATGTAATGCAAGATTTTCGGTGAGCAACTTGGACGACTACGAGAGACACTTAAGGGAATGCTACCCCGACATTCAATGAAACCGATGTGTACAATGGTGTGGAAAGTGTTTTTGTCTGCTGTGGCAATTGAAACCCGGGTGCATTATTTATTATGACTAAGTCGGAATGGTCACATAATACTGTGAGTAACAACACAAAATATGTGCAACACATGGAAATGTATGATACAACAGCCTGATGTTGATAACTTAAGTGTTCGACCGGGTCATTGTCTATTTGAGTTCGAGGACGTAGAAACGAGTTTGAGCCTCAGAGCAGGATTTTGAGTGAACAAGAACTGTTGGGATGTCATGGTTCATGATATGTACATAATATCTACGTATATACTTTAGACATGCAGTATATCATTTTGTACATCTGTACTATAAGTGTTCATCATTATTTAATTATTTATTCTATTTATAAAGCACTCTAGGTAGTCATAAATACAGGTTGCTGTCATACATAAATTATTTTAATTAAGTAATCCTAGTAGATTTGCTACTAGGACTATGTGCATACTCATGATCAGTGTGTACATTTTAGTAGCTATTGACACTGTAGTGTGTACATTTTTAGTAATTTTACTTGATGTAGTAGCAAAGTCACTAACTTTTGTACAGCATTGAACACATACAAACGTTCTGTGTTTCTGTATTGCTTGTCAGTCGTCCGCAAGTGGTTGCGCATGCACCTTGTTAAATAGAAATTTCAGGAAGTGACGTCGGATCCAGTCGTGCTGTTCTAGAAAGTGGGTGCTAAAACTGTTGGTGACATCCTGCTGAGGGGTGTGCCACGGCCAAATAGATACCATCTGTCACAGATGGTACTCACTGGTGTGATCATGACGTCATTTTCTAGAGAGGAAGAGAATTTGTACTCGAACGCCTACTCGAGTGCTTGCAGAATGAGAAGAGGTAAAATTATAGATTATGTCGTACTTATCAGCATTCCACTTTTACACTCGAAAGTGCAAATGTAGGCAGATGTGTTGGGGGAGTAGAGGGAACCGTCTAGCTAATAGAGAAGCACTAAGCACATGCAATACAGTCTTTTTCAAATTTAAGTTGATAATTAATTACGTGAAATGCACAACAAGTCACTTACCTATTACAGCATAAGCGAGATCCGCTCTAGATGTGTGAGGATATCAATTAGTAGTCTTTGACTTGTTGTCAACAAAGATCTCGATCTTCGTTTTCTGAGAAGTCTCCGTGTCTCGATCGTTGAAGTAACCGCTCTACAGCGTTTTGTACGTAGAGGTAAAACGATATTACATCACTTTTAGGGTGATGATTAGCGACTGCAGGGTATCCGCGACGCTGTCTGAGTGTCAAGTTTGTCTAGATCTGCGGCGGGCCTGTTGATTCTTTGCTGGATCAACGACGTGAGTGTGTGTGTGTGTGTGTGTGTGTGTGTGTGTGTGTGTGTGTGTGTGTGTGCCTGTGTGTGTGTGTGTGTGCCTGTGTGTGTGTGCCTGTGTGTGTGCCTGTGTGTTTCTGTGTTTGTGTGTGTGTGTGTGTGTGTGTGTGTGTGTGCGTGCGTGCGTGCGTGCGTGCGTGCGTGCGTGCCTGTGTGTGTGTGTGTGTGTGTGTGTGTGTGTGTGTGTGTGTTTGCATGCGTGCGTACGTGCGTGCGTGCGTGCGTGCGTGCGTGCGTGCGTACATGTCTGTATACGTGTCTGTACACCATCTGTATGTGACGTGAACGTGCGCAGTGGTGTATCTCCTCCTACGCAGGAACAAACACAATGACGTCACTTGCACTCACGTCTACGGATGATTCATGATTGGCATCGTCACCATGGGGGCTAGAACAACAACATGCAGGCGTCTATATTACACCAGTCTACAAGAATCGTTGCCTGGAAGATCACTTGGGATATCAGCTACAGGCCTACCTAGAGCTAGAGGTAGCGCTGGTAGGCAATATGCCCCGTATTAGCAACTAAAACTCTAGAATGTTAGTGTTTTTGTTCTAGATAGGTTCTTGTTTCTGTTCCAGCTAGATTGATAATTTCTTTCTCGAAAAAGTATTGCCAAGAACATACCGGGGCTCCTCTAGAGGTGGTCGACGTTACCTCCCACTATTCTATTTATGGAACTAACCTCTATTTGCAATTTGAACCAAGAAATGCCGGTTCCTTCATGATGTCAGTCCATAGTAATGTCATGAACACATTCCATGTTTGTCTATGACTTTGGCATCTAGACGATTCCCCTAGTATTTTGCTGACACATGTAGACGCTTTTGTCTAGTGTGAAACTGCTGCAGCTGTGCTACTGTTTGCCTCTGAATCAACCTTCACTGGCAGTCTTTTGCTAATCAAGGTCTCAATAACTGGTAAGATTTGTCGACGGTTACTCTAGGTGTGAGCATGCGTGCATGCAGAGTAGTCTATAGGTTAGACCATGTGGCGTTCCTTGCGTGTGCACATGTGCTACACTAGGTTTTAGCTTTTTTTAGTGACTTTGTTGTCAGTAGCAGAACGTTTACAGCTATCTAGGGAAGAACAGTGAAGGTGCAATCAGCCTCAACTCTATAGTTACCTTTGGAGGCTGCAAGCTGTGAGCTGTGACACCATAGTAGTGCAACTGCCACTACACTAATTAGGATGTTTCTATACCCTGCAAGACATGTGGTTTGAATGGCAGTCTGCCATGTGTTCCCAAACTGTGCACATGCTGTGTTTGCATCTAGAGAACACTGTGATGTACGTGTCACAAAGTCATGTGCCCATTTTACTTTCTAATAGAACGCTACCATATGGATGGTGATGGACAATAGTGCGTGGATTGTTACAGCAAAGGATGAAGGTCTCGTTTGGCTGACCTTTAGAAGGGTTCCATCTAGGGCTGCAGCTAGTTGGTTCTTTCTATAGACTCGAGCCCTGCTC